>NW_027506756.1:0-37072 GCF_021521415.1 Bidens hawaiensis
CACACCCGACTTAGAGTTAAGAAGCGTGACCAATAGTTGGTACCTATTTTCTAAATATATCAGAGTTTATGGTTAATTTTTAGCGGAAGACTTTAGTTTGTTAAAATATTAATTTACATTAAAATTTACTTGGGAAATAAACACCCAAGTATCTGCTTACAAAATATTTGTTTATTTTATTACAAGGACTCTCTTATCAAAACTGAGCCATCTTGTAACGCAAGCTTCTATCTTCATGATGACTCCAATCCTTGCTATTCCTTACTAAAACTTAGTTACCTGTAATGGGTGTGAAAATACGTCAGTTATGTGCTCGTGAAACATATGAATCTAAAAATATTTAAACTACAGTTACAACACAAATATAGTTTTCTGTACAAACTCAGAAAAAAGTAATTCGTTTATGGGATTTGTACCACTACCCTACACACACAAAAGTTCTCCGAGCCACGTAGCCCCTAATGAAGAACTAGTTATGATTGTTAGCACATGACCACTTAGCCTTTGCATGTTTAGGCAAGACATTTATGCTTGGATCCATACACATGTGTAATCGGTCTGAGTTGTTTTTTATTTTCTTTTTTGTATTATAACATTTTTAGAGATCATGTAATCTTATGTAAACATTTGACTGACTCTTTAAGACAAACAAATTGTTCTTCTTATAGAGTATACATATGTTTTTGACTGTTTGTAAAGGTTTTAACGTATTCACCTATATCGTCAGTGTTCGTTTGAAAACCTTCTTGATTGCGAATGAGAATGATGTTAACATGTAAGGCCCCGATCCTGGGTTTCTACATTCTCATTAGATTTACTCATAAACAAAGTTAATTAAAACTTTTCGCGGAATAATAAAAGTCAACCATTTCTTACAACAATAAAATACTTGTCTTAAAACATCACAAATTGTCTCAACATAAAGCATAAGATAAGACATCATTCTTCCATCTTTAAATGCCAGTCATTCAATCCATGCCATATGCCAACCTCATGCTAGCTCTTTTAACCTATTTACATGCGTGCATACTAAAAGTCAGCTACGCTGAGTGAGTTCTAGTTAATCAACCAACATACAATACGTTCACATACTTACTCATTCGTATCCGAAGATACGTATTACTTGCTTAACCTGTTTATCTTTCTTTCGTACATACATAAGTATATACTTTCTTTCAATCTTTCTTTATTTCGTACTTTTATATTTAATCTTACTTTACATACTTATACGTTTTAAAGAGCATTATGCCCTAGTTCCTTGAGTATTATTAGGGCCCAGTTCGCTTTCTGCCTCGGATATTATTAGAGTCTGATTTCCTTCTTCCTCGAGTATTATTAAGCCTGTTCCCTTCTTCTGTTCCATACCTTTATTTATATATATTTATTTTCGTATATACTCTTAATCTCTTCTATGACATTCATATATCATTCAAACATCATACGTAAAACAATCACATATCATACACTTACCACTTAAGGTAAGTGAATTGACTAATCACATAGAGTGTGCACACATCCCGAAAACATAACAAGGAAATAGGGCTAGAACTCACCTGGATTTTGTTACACTCGGAGTTAATCGTAATCCCCTTCCTTAGCTGTGCACGAATAACTGTAATAAGGCACAGAAGTTAACTACCACACTAGTGCTCGTTTACGTCCATGGACCTTCTTTGTAGGTCTTTCTCAAGGTGAGACTTTGAGCATCACATTGTCACCAACGTTAAACTCGATTGGTTGTCGCCGCTTATCAGCATAGGACTTCTGGTGATTTTGAGCAGCTTTCATTATTTCTTTGGTATGATCAAACCTTGAAGAGGTTTCTTGCACCACTTCTGTCACACCCCGATAAGTCAAATACGATAAAATATAGCAAATCAAATATTGTTCATTTTTGCTAATATCTTAACGGTATTTGTGATGTTTTCTTCATCGAACTCCATAATCAACCTAGATGCAAACCTGTAACATTTCATAAAATAAAGTTAATCAACACAAAGGTTGGTGAGCAATTCATAAGTTTGGACAATATGTATATAGTAAGAAACGCCACAATCTTATATACAAAACCACAAATAAATAATAATAATTTGGACAATATGAGGTCGCTAATAAGAATACATTAGCGGCACCGTCTATAAGAGAATACCAAATAGATTCGGATTTCATGAGGTCGTTAATAAGAATACATTAACGGCACCGTGCTATAAGAGAATACCAAATAGTTCACGGATTTATAATTCAACTCTCCAAAAGCGGTAAACACATAAGCATATAATCATGTAAGCTTAGAACACCAAATCGAGTATTTATTTAAGTAAAGTATACAATAACCTTTGTGGTTTAAGACTCAAGTATAAAGCATTTGATTTAAAATAAGTATGAAATGTCACCCCAAAACAAAAGATAGAAAACGGGGTATGAAGTTACTCACGTTCAAGTAATAAACTTGAAAGATTGATTATTTGGAGATTTGCCGGAATGACGAGTTAACGTATGAAGCCTAAAATAAAAAAAGTCTTGGATTTAGAAAGGTTGCCTTGAAGATCTTTAAATAAGATAATTGTTGCAAAAAATAAACAATTTAAAGTTCGAGGTTTAAAATGTAACTATTTAAGAATTTATGATAATAACCCTTTTAAATGTGAGTTTTCTCAAAACCGGGTTAAAGTATCTAACCCTAATATTTACTTAACCAATGTTAAGTAATAAGGTGGGAAAAATGTTAAATTGCAAGTTCCATTGGGATAAAGATACTAAAACGGGTTTTTAACAAGTGTTTGGGTTGTCGGTTCGGGTCTTGACAAATGCTCAAACCCAAAGTCAACTTTCCAAAATATTAATTATTATGAGATAACTCATTAAAACATAATAACACTTAACCAAGTATGTAGATCTATTGTTTTTGAACTAACAACGTACGTTAAGCGAGTGTTCGGTTTTGTTGGTCCAACTATGTTATGAGACCAAGTTGGATCCAACATTTCCATGTACTTAAGAAAATAATTAAAATCAGTTTGTAAACTATTTTTAAAGAAATATACAAGTCTTGATAGCTAAAAACACACTTGTGTGTCTTAAGCGAGTAAAAGACGGATTGGTTCGGTTTCCATCTCACAATATGTTCCTTGATGGTCTCCACATGCCCAAATATCATAGATCTTGTATAATAATTCATAAATGAGAAATATTTAAGTTTTACAACTAAAAAGTTAACAACAAGTCTTTTAAGCAAAAGTTTCGGTTTGGTTCGTTTTCCATCTCCCAACGAGTTCATAGATGGATTCCACATGCTTAATATCAAAGAACTTGTAAATACAATTTTTGAAACTCAAATCTAACCTTAAACATGTTTAAACAACTATTTTTAACTAAACTAGTAAGCAAAAGTTCGGTTTCCGGTTTAGAGATATTTGCAGTCAAACCGAAGCATAGACTCTTAAACCAATAAGCATGGAACTTGTAAATAAGGTAAATAAACTAAAATGAGCAGCATTTAAGCATAATTAATATGTATAAACAAGTTATATAAGTTTTTATATATCAAGAACACGAAGTCCTCCATGAAGTCTTTCCTTACAAGGCCTGAAACCTCACCGGCCGGAACCGGAGAAGTAACCACCAAAGGGAACAAGGGGCGTGATATTATATATATGTTGTACCACCATATTCAAGTGTTAGTAATGTTAGATTAACAAGTTAGCATTAAAGATTAAACTCAGTTTGACTTTTGGAAGTCAAACCTTCAAGAACATAATGAAAATGACCTTACGATCATTGAATTTGAGACAGTTTTTGGTGTTGTAGCAGAGATTAATGGGTGGAAAGGGTGGTGTATATATAGGGTAAGTTGAAAGGGTCAAGCATAAAGGGTTTTGCATGAAAATGGGGTGTTTTGGCCACATGTTTGCTTAAAAATAAGCAAAAACGTGCAACTGGTGCAGACTGCCTTTAGCGCGGCGCTAAGGTCTCTGCCCTTTGATCTTAGCGTGGCGCTAAAGTCACCTGGTGGAAATTCTGAACTTTCAAAATTGGTAGTTTTGGCCCCCGGAGTTGTTTTTAAGCTTTTTAAGGCCATTTTAAGGACCGAAAAGGGTGTTTTTGAGACCTGACAAGTATAAAACAATAATGTAACATAAAATCCATCATTTTGATTATATCGAAGGTTTTGGTTTACAAAACGGGTCGATTTACATAATAAAACAAATACAAAAGTGACCCAAAATTGACGAATGTCACAGTATTCCCTACTTTAGGAAATCGTCACGAAATTAAGAAGAATACGAAAATGCAAACAAATGTGGATACTTCTCTTTCATTGCGTCTTCTCGTTCCCAAGTAAATTCTGCACCACGCCGTGATTCCCATCGAACTTTAACTAAACGAATACGACCAGGCTTGGTTTTCTTCTCGTTGCGATCCATGATCTCGACGGGTCGTTCAACCATGATCATCGACTCATCGACTACTGCGTCGAGAGGTATATGGAGATTACCCTCGGCTAGGCACTTTTTGAGATTCAAAACATGAAATGTCGGATGAACACCGGCAAGTTCTTGTGGTAGTTCAAGTCGATAAGCTACTTTCCCAACACGTTCAAGAATTTTGAAAGGACCAACGAAACGAGGCGCTAGCTTACCCTTCTTTCCGAAACGGACTACCCCCTTCCAAGGTGATACTTTTTAGAAGGACAAGGTCGTCAACATTAAATTCGATTGGTTTTCGCCGTTTGTCGGCATAACTCTTTTGACGACTTCTAGTGGCTAAGAGATTTTTACGGATTTGATCAATGACATCGATGGCTTCTTGGACCATTTCGGGTCCCGTGATTTGAGCCTCACCAATTTCGTTCCAACTAATCGGGGAACGAAATTTACGACCGTAAAGAGCTTGAAAATGAGCCACATCAATGCTAGAGTGGTAGCTATTGTTATAGGAGAACTCGATGAACGGAAGATGAGAATCCCAATTCCCATCTTAATCAAGAACACATCTCGTAGCATATCCTCGAGTGTTTGGATTGTACGTTCGGATTGACCGTCCGTTTGAGGATGATAAGCGGTGCTAAGATCGAGACGTGTTCCCAAAGCTTCTTGAAGAGATCGGCAAAAATGTGAGGTAAAACGGGCATCGCGATCGGAGATGATAGACAATGGCAAACCAAGTCGACACACAATTTCCCGAACATAGACTTGAGCAAGCTGCTCGACAGAATACTTCTCGCGGATCGGAATGAAATGAGCGGATTTGGTCAAACGATCGATGATCACCCAAATACTATCGTTGCCTTTTTGGGTGTTGGGTAATTTGGTGATAAAGTCCATAGCAATGTCTTCCCATTTTCAAACGGGAATCGATGGTTAATCGAGTAGACCAAAAGGTCTTTGATGTTCAGCTTTGACTTTTAAGCAAGTAAGACACTTAGATACATACAACGCTACGTCCTTTTTCATACCCGGCCACCAAAAGGTAGTACGAAGATCGAAATACATCTTATCTGCACCGGGATGAACGGAATACCGCGAATTGTGAGCTTCGTCGAGTATACAAGTACGATGGTCATCGCAATCGGGAACCCACAAACGATTGAGAAAGTACAAAAGACCATCGGGTTTAGTTTTGAGTTGAAGTTTGGCTTCACAAGACATTTCGTCGTACATATTACCTTCTTCGATGGAGGTACGCTGAGCTTGAAAGATACGAAATTGAAGATCGGTTTGAACAATGACGCTTAGAAGCAAACCGGATTTAACATTAACCTTTCGACTTAGGGCGTCGGCAACAACATTCGCTTTACCGTGGTGGTAGCGAATCTCGCAATCGTAATCACTAAGTAATTCGGCCCATCGTCGTTGTCTCATGTTGAGATCTTTTTGGTCAAAAATGTGTTGAAGGCTTTTATGATCGGTAAAGACCACACATTTTTTCCATAAAGGTAATGTCTCCAGATTTTGAGAGCGAAAACGACGACACCAAATTCGAGATCATGAGTCGTATAGTTCTTCTCGTTGACCTTTAGTTGCCTTGATGCGTAAGCGATGACTTGACCTCGTTGCATGAGAACACAACCAAGGCCTTGATGGGAGGCATCGCAAAATACAACAAAATCGTCGTTTCCATCGGAAAGGGTTAGAACGGGAGCATTGCAAAGCATGTCCTTGAGAGTACAAAAGGCTTCCACTTGCTTTGAACCCCAATCGAAAGGTTGTCCCTTATGGGTGAGAGATGTAAGAGGCAAAGAGATCTTAGAAAAGTTTCGAATGAAACGCCGATAATATCCGGCCAAACCGAGGAAGGATCGAATTTCCGTGGGAGTCGTTGGAGTTTTCCAATCCTTAACGGCCTTAATTTTAGCGGGATCAACATAAATACCTTTGTCGTTTACGATATCTCCCAAGAATTGAACTTCCTCGAGCCAAAATACACATTTGGAGATTTTGGCATAGAGTTGTTCGTTTTTAAGGAGCTCGAGAATGGAACGCAAATGATGTTCATGTTCGGCTTTGGATTTGGAAAAGATAAGGATGTCATCAATAAAGACAATAACGAATTTATCAAGGAATGGTTTGAAAACGCGGTTCATGAGGTTCATAAATACCGCGGGTGCATTTGTTAACCCGAATGGCATAACCAAAAATTCGAAATATCCATATCGACTACGAAAAGCGGTTTTAGGAATGTCTTCTTCTCGAACACGCAATTAATGATAACCCAATCGAAGATCAATCTTGGAGAAACAAGTTGCGCCTTGAAGTAGGTCGAATAAGTCGTTGATACGTGGCAATGGATAACGATTTTTAATAGTAAGCTTTTTAAGTTCACAATAATCAATGCACATACGAAACGAACCATCCTTCTTTTTCACAAAGAGAACGGGAGCGCCCCAAGGAGAAGAGCTTGGACGAATGAAGCTTTTATCGGAAAGTTTTTCGAGTTGGTTTGATAATTCTTGCATTTCTGACGGGGCTAAACGGTAAGGAGCCTTGGCCACGGGCATCGCGCCGGGCACAAGATCGATTTGGAATTCAATCGGACGAACGGGAGGAAGACCGGTGACATCATCGGGAAAGACATCAAGGAAATCACGAACAATAGGAATATCTTGGATTTTCCTTTCTTTTTTGTCCTTTATCACCGAGAGAGCTAAAAACGGAACGTACTTTTGGCGTAAGTACTTTTGCAATTGAGCACACGACATGAGATTTAGCCTTCAAGACGTTGTGTTTCCAAAGACTTTAAGAACCTTGCCATTGACGAGTGGGATGTGAATTAGTTTATCAAAACAAACGACTTCGGCACGGTGCAAAGATAACCAATCCATGCCTACTATGACATCGAAGCTTCCCATTTGCATCGGGATGAGATCGATGGAGAATTTATGCTTAGAAAGGATGAGAGCACAATCGTGGACGACGGAATTGATGATTATAGAATTTTCATTGGCGACTTCAACGGAGAACGGTCGGGAAAGCTTAGTTCAAGGCATAGCAAGTTTCAACTCAAATTTCAAAGAAATAAAACTTCTATCGGCACCGGTATCAAATAAAATAGAAGCCAAATGATAGTTCACCAAAAACATACCATTCACAACATCGTTTGCCACTTGAGCTTGATTTGCATTCATCATAAAAGCTCGCCCTTGGTTGCCATGGTTGACTTGTGGTGCTTGTGGTGGGGGTGGAGGTGGTGCTTGGATGGCTTGGATGGGTTGGATAAGTGGTGCATTGAGTTGGAGAATTTGGGGTTGGTAGGTTTGGACTTGGTAAGCTTGGGTTTGGTAGTAAGGTACGGTCATGGTTTGGTTAGCAAAGGTAAGGCGAGGGCAATTGTTGCGGAAATGGTTTGGATCTCCACAATTGAAGCAAGCTGGGGTGGTTGGGGTTGGTTTGGTGGGTAGGGTGCATATCGGTTTTGGGGGGGGGGGGTTTTAGGGGTCGTTCTTGGTTGGTTTCGTGGGTTAGGTTGGGTTTGTTGTGCGGATCGGCATGAGGTGTTGATATGACCATAACGGTTACAAATAGTGCATTGGCGACATGGTAAGTATGATGGGTGGTGGCGTTGACAATTGTTACATAATGGGAAGGTACCGGTATAGGGCCTTCGGTTTTGTTGAGAAGTTTGGATTTGGGTTTCATTTTGTTGTTGTTGTTGTTGTTGTTGTTGTTGTTGTGTCAGGAAGAGTTTGAGAAGTTAATGGCTTGTGGTGCGGGTTCAACCTTGGCTTGCGGTGCAAGCTCGAGTTTGGCTTTCTCACTTTCTTTCTTGAGGGTTAGGGTACCCGCCTTCACATGATTTTCCGATAGCGCACCGGCTAATGTGATGGCTTCCTCAAGGTTCGCGGGTTTGCTACTCATGATGGAGTCACGGATTTGCATCGGTAAACCCCCAACGTATTTATCAGTTTCACGTTTGGTTGGGGTAACCAAATGAGGAACAAGGATGCTCAACTCATGGAAGCGAAGTGAGTAAGCGGCATTATCACCACCTTCTTGTTTTAGTTCCCAAAATTCTACCTCAAGCTTTTGGAGCTCGTGTTTGGGATAGAATTTCTTCATCATAAGTGCCTTGAATTCGGCCCATGGAAGAGCCATAGCCGTATCCGAACCTTGGAGGTGCATAACACTACCCCACCATGTTAGAGAGGTTTCTCTAAACATGCTTGATGCAAAATTTTTCTCTTTCGCGTCGGGGCATTCGCTATGTCGGAACACACTCTCGGTCGATTCGAACCATTGCAACAAGGTAGTCGCACAATTGGTTCCAAGGAATTTGGACGGGTTGGCACTAGTAAATTGCTTAAGTAGGTAACATGCGGGTTTGGGTTCAACGGGTGCAACAACGGGTGCAGGTAGTGTAGCTTGGATTTGGGTTATAAGTTCGGGAATCACAGCGGCCATTTGTTTGGCGACAAAAGCGGCCATGCATCGGGTGGAGTTCTTGCGCGGTTGGCGTCTTAACGGAGGCATGCTAAAAATTTAAAAAGGAAATGGGATAAGTTTTGGGTAAAGGAAATGAATATAAAGGTGTATAAAATAAAATAAGATTTCGATTTTTGATTTGTGAATCCTAGAGTTAGTTTGGAGAAGTTGTTAATGTTAGATAAAATATAAAACTTTGTTTATAAATAACAAAACCGTAAACAAAACGTAAATGATTTTGAGATGGTTAAAGCTTGAAAATTTGAGATTTTGAGATTTATAGAGTCAGAAAAACAGTGCATGAAATCACCATGACTCGATATTCCAACACTAAAAAAAAGTTTTATAAAACACCACGTTGGAGTCTAAACATGTGCACGTAACCACCGCGATTTTTTCATGTTTTAGACTCAAATAACAATGATAACACAATAAATCGAGATACAACGTCATGCCAAAACACTAGTCCACGAAATCACCGTAGTCCTATTGTTTTAGCACCGAAAATTAGGATGGCGACCGGAACGCTCGCATTCGACTACTTAAAGAATTGACATATATAACATGATTTGTGGCCTAGAAAACGAGCACTATAACTCAACCATCCCAGGTAAGTAAATCACCTTCGATCCTTGGAATCTTTTTGTCAAAGGTAATTTTATAATGTCTCGTTTTCTATGATGGCTACAAACCCAATATAAACGCAACCTTTAATGGATTTGAAACAACGGGATTCAAGTTAGTCTTGTAATCCATAAAACACAATGAAAATCTACTTTTTACGTTTCAAGGTAAGGATACCTTGGAAATACTATGAAAGTGTGTGTATGTGAACATTTAGGATATTTGTGAATTTTAAGCAAGTTTATAAATAAACATGCGATATGAACAATAAAATAGAGTAAACACGTATAGGACCCTAAGCATAACAATTCTAGGTTGTTACGTCTAACCACCTATCTTAATTGTCATGGCTCCGATACCAATCTGTCACACCCCGACCAAAGGCGGCGGAACATGCCGGGGTGCAACGATTGCCCATAAGCGCATGACACTATTTAAAGCGATAATATTTAACAAACTCATTTCATTTCACAACATCGAAAATGTCACATAACCAAATACCCATAAGTCAAATACAACAAAATATAGCAAATCAAATATCGTTCATTTTTGCTAATATCCTAAAGGTATTTGTGACGTTTTCTTCATCGAACTCCATAATCAACCTAGATGCAAACCTGTAACATTTCATAAAATAAAGTTAATCAACACAAAGGTTGGTGAGCAATTCATAAGTTTGGACAATATGTATATAGTAAGAAACGCCACAATCTTATATACAAAACCACAAATAAATAATAATAATTTGGACAATATGAGGTCGCTAATAAGAATACATTAGCGGCACCGTCTATAAGAGAATACCAAATAGATTCGGATTTCATGAGGTCGTTAATAAGAATACATTAACGGCACCGTGCTATAAGAGAATACCAAATAGTTCACGGATTTATAATTCAACTCTCCAAAAGCGGTAAACACATAAGCATATAATCATGTAAGCTTAGAACACCAAATCGAGTATTTATTTAAGTAAAGTATACAATAACCTTTGTGGTTTAAGACTCAAGTATAAAGCATTTGATTTAAAATAAGTATGAAATGTCACCCCAAAACAAAAGATAGAAAACGGGGTATGAAGTTACTCACGTTCAAGTAATAAACTTGAAAGATTGATTATTTGGAGATTTGCCGGAATGACGAGTTAACGTATGAAGCCTAAAATAAAAAAAGTCTTGGATTTAGAAAGGTTGCCTTGAAGATCTTTAAATAAGATAATTGTTGCAAAAAATAAACAATTTAAAGTTCGAGGTTTAAAATGTAACTATTTAAGAATTTATGATAATAACCCTTTTAAATGTGAGTTTTCTCAAAACCGGGTTAAAGTATCTAACCCTAATATTTACTTAACCAATGTTAAGTAATAAGGTGGGAAAAATGTTAAATTGCAAGTTCCATTGGGATAAAGATACTAAAACGGGTTTTTAACAAGTGTTCGGGTTGTCGGTTCGGGTCTTGACAAATGGTCAAACCCAAAGTCAACTTTCCAAAATATTAATTATTATGAGATAACTCATTAAAACATAATAACATTTAACCAAGTATGTAGATCTATTGTTTTTAAACTAACAACGTACGTTTAAGCAAAAGTTTCGGTTTGGTTCGGTTTCCATCTCCCAACGAGTTCATAAATGGATTCCACATGCTTAATATCAAAGAACTTGTAAAAATGATTTTAGAAACTCAAATCTAACCTTAAACATGTTTAAACAACTATTTTTAACTAAACTAGTAAGCAAAAGTTCGGTTTCCGGTTTAGAACTATTTGCGGCCAAACCGAAGCATAGACTCTTAAACCCATAGCCATGGAACTTGTAAATAAGGTAAATAAACTAAAATGAGCAGAAGTTAAGCATAAATAATATGTATAAACAAGTTATATAAGTTTTTATATATCAACAACACGAAGTCCTCCATGAAGCTTTGCCTTACAAAAGGGAACAAGGGGCGTGATATTATATATATGTTGTACCACCATATTCAAGTGTTAGTAATGTTAGATTAACAAGTTAGCATTAAAGATTAAACTCAGTTTGACTTTTGGAAGTCAAACCTTCAAGAACATAATGAAAATGACCTTAAGATCATTGAATTTGAGAGAGTTTTTGGTGTTGTAGCAAAGATTAATGGGTGGAAAGGGTGGTGTATATATAGGGTAAGTTGAAAGGGTCAAGCATAAAGGGTTTTGCATGAAAATGGGGTGTTTTGGTCACATGTTTGCTCACAAATAAGCAAAAACGTGCAGCTGGTGCAGAATGCCTTTAGCGCGGCGCTAAGGTCTCTGCCCTTTGACCTTAGCGCGGCGCTACAGTCACCTGGTGGAAATTCTGAACTTTCAAAACTGGCAGTTTTGACCCCCGGAGTTGTTTTTTAGCGCTTTAAGGCCATTTTAAGGACAGAAAAGGGTGTTTTTGAGACCCGACAAGTATAAAACAATAATGTAACATAAAATCCATCATTTTGATTATATCGAAGGTTTCGGTTTACAAAACGGGTCGGTTTACATAATAAAACAAATACAAAAATGACCCGAAATTGACGAATGTCACAACTTCTAGATTCCCAATCTCTTTCTGGCCAATCTCTCCCCAACATACATGTGTTCTACAACATCTACCATACAACATCTCAAACGGGGACATACCAATACTCGAGTGGTAGTTGTTGTTATAAGAGAATTCGTCAAGATGCAAATGATCATCCCAATTTCCTCCAAAGTCTAACACACAAGCATGTAGCACATCCTCAAGGGTTTGGGTAGTCCTTCAGACTGGCCATCGGTTTGAGGATGATATGTCGTACTAATGTTCAATCTTGTTCCCATAGCTTCATGGAACTTCTTTCAGAATCTCGAAGTAAAGCGAGTATCTCTATCAGACCGATCGAGAATGGCACTCCATGTTTAGCCATAACCTCTTTTATGAACATATTTTCTAACGTTTCTGACGAGATTGCCTCTCGTATAAGTAATAAGTGAGCACTTTTGGTTAGACGGTCGACTATCACCCAAATGGTATCATGATGTTTTGCCGCACGTGGTAGCTTAGTTATGAATACCATAGTGATGTGTTCCCATTTCCATTCTGGTATCTCTAATGGTTTTATTTTCACATACAGTTTCTTATGTTCCGCTTTGCTTTACAA
Source organism: Bidens hawaiensis (assembly GCF_021521415.1). Lineage (NCBI taxonomy): Eukaryota > Viridiplantae > Streptophyta > Magnoliopsida > Asterales > Asteraceae > Bidens > Bidens hawaiensis. The sequence continues at coordinate 12,687 of NW_027506756.1, forward strand.
GCACGTTAAGCACTTACTGACATAATCTACTACGTTATTCTTCATACCCGGCCTCCAATAGTCTCTCTTAAGATCCTGATACATCTTGGTGGATCCCGGATGAATCGAGATCTAGACTTATAAGATCCATCTAGGGTTAGACTTCTAAGATCCCCATGGCGTGGAATCCACATACGGTCAAACCTAGCCTTAACACCCTGAGTGTGATCCATCAGTCCATCTTGCTGTCCGAAAATTCTTTCCTTTTTCATCAGCCCTTCATCTATAAGCACCTCCGACTGCACCTTGATGATCTCTTCATAGATATCTGAGTTAATGATCAACTTATAAGACTTCACTGTAGCAATGACTTCCTTATTCTTATGGCTTAGCGCATCCGCGACCACATTAGCCTTACCTGGATAGTATTTGACTTCGTAGTCGTATTCCTTTATCAACTCTAACCATCTCCCCAGTCTCATATTAAGCTCTTTCTTCTCGAAGAAATACTTCAAATTCTTATGATCGGTATAAATAGTACACTTAGTACCATACAGATAATGTCTCCATATCTTGAGGGCATGAACTACTGCTGCTAGCTCTAAATCATGAGTCAGGTAGATACCCTCATGAAACTTCAACTGTCTGGACGCATAAGCTATAACCTTTCCCATTCCTCGTTGCATTAACACGCAACCTAACCCATAATGCGAGACATCAGTACAAACAATCAAATCCTCGTCACCATCGGGTAGAGCAAGGAATGGAACTTGCGTGAGTCTTTTCTTTACTTCGCGCAACCAGAATGCGCACTTCGAAAACTTAGCATACAATTTCTCTTCCTTCAAGATCACCAATACTTCTCTTAGATGTTCTGTATGGCCAGACTCGCTCTTTGCATAAATCAATATATCATCAATGAAAACGATAACTGACTTGTCCAACATCGGCCGACATAACCTATTCATCATGTCCATAAATGTTGTTGGAGCATTCGTCAGACCAAATGACACCAGAGGAACTAGTAGTGTCCATACCTCTTTCGAAACGCTGTCTTAGGGATGTGCGCCTCTTTCACCTTCAGCCGATGATAGCCTGATCTAAGGTCTATTCTTGAGAACCAACCCGAACCTTGCAGTTGATCAACAAATCATCAATCCGTGGAAACGGATTTCGATTCTTCACCGTAAGCTTGTTCAGCTCATGATATTCTATACACATTCTCATACTTCCATCCTTCTTCTTGACATACAACACCGGTGTGCCCCACAGGGAAACACTCAGCCTTATAAAACCTTTATCGAGGAGTTCTTGCAGCTGGGGCATTAATTCTTTCATCTCGGACGGTGCTAGGCGCTAAGGTGCTTTCGCGATGGGCTGTGTTCCCGATATTAAGTATATCTGAAATTCACCTGATGTGTGTATAATGATGCTCTCACAACTAAGCTTTAAATTTATTAAACAAGACTCCTAAAGAAACCACACAAAACCGACAAGTGTACCAATCACTAATAGTATAGCACTAATGAAGTCCGAGTATTGAACACAAGGACACGTGAAAACGTTAATGATACTTAACCCTAACCAAGACTCACCTAATAATATTTAAACGATTTTTATTAATTAACTACTTAACCTAACTTATTTTAACTAAATTAATTAACTAGACTTAACTTAACTTAACTTAACTAAACTAGACGAAACACTTAACGAAACTTGGAAGCTTAACTGCAATCGGAGAAACGTCTACCTAGGTAAGAATCATATTGAAGGTATAATAAGTTAATGGATTGAAGAATCTCACGACACCGGTTTCTAAGGATGACACAACTAAGGTTCACTCAAGGAAGCTAGATCACCTCTCAGTCTCACTAACAAACTCTAACTTACACTTAGTTGATTTTAAGAACAAACTGGGAAATGAATTGTTAAAGTGCCCTAATGTCGACTCTCCTCTCGGTCTCACCGACACACTACCCTAATGGAGACGAATACTACGCAACCAAGGATAGAGGAACAATTTGACTTAACTTATACTAGATCAACTAATCGCTCACAAACCCAAACCCGACAAGAACCGAAACCGCTCTCACGCGATCCTAATCCTAACAAGTAAAAGCTATGAGACGACTTTACTTCCTATCACCTCTCGGTCTCTAAGAAGGTGTTCACCCGCTGAATATAATCAATTAACTTACCCACTTAAACCCTACGGTTGTACACCCGCAAACAATCTCTATACACAAAGTAAAGAGTTCAAACAAGCAACAATCAATCAAAACTAATTCAATCAATCAATGCAAGAGGTATATAAGTGTAATTAAAAAATTCACATACACTAAACACAACCTAATTCAATGTTAAACCAAACTTTTCATTAGCAAATCAAGTCATGATGATCAACAATCCATATTACTTACTAAAACATAACAATAATCATCTAACCTAGGTAGAACTAACAAGTTTAGCCTAACATAACTTTTAGACAGCAGCAAATACTTAATTTAAACATCATAAAACTCAACCAAAACATAATTAAAATCATCCAACAATCAATATCAATCAATCACAACTCAATCTTCAATTTAATTGCAAAACTATTCAAGTAAAAGATTAAAATCAACAAGTATAGAATCTTGAACAAAAACACAAATTTTATGAGAGTAATACTTAATATTATGGCTGAGTTTATTGATGTTGATGACCCGTAGCTGCTGTACCAAGTTGTCCTTAACGATATCCTTCCTCTTCTTGGCACCACAAAGCTCACAAAAAACTTTTTTTCTCCTTCTTTCTTGCTGCCAAATTTCCGATCGGGATTTTTGTAAGATAGGGTGTTTGCTTCTTGTTTCCAATCACGTGGGTTTCAATCCCCCACCACACAAAATTGTAAATATGTTTCCTTAAAGGAAACACAATTCACAAAAACTCTTAGCCGACCACAAAAACCACAAACTATATTTCTTTCTTTGTGACTGGCCAAGCCTACGTCGCGATACGCGACGGGCTAGCCAGAAGCCATCTCGTATCGCGATGAGGCTACTGGTTTTGTCTATAAATAGAAAATACGACCACCTCTCATTTCACACTCCAAATTCACACATCTCTCTCTCTCTAACATCTCTCTAGAATCCATAAAAGTATACCCTCGATTACCTCGAAGTCCATGCCTCAATTCCTCGATTCTCGTGCCCATACCTCGATATTTGTGCCATATACCACCAACGTTCAAATCAAGAAGGTGTTGCCATTCCAATGTCCCGGCGACCCGTTTCGTAAAGTGTGCCGACGAAAGAAGGAGTGTTGGTGCCTCAATAAGCGTGCCAAAGGAGAGAGTGTTGATCAAGGAGTCTTGGAAAAACGAAGCGGCGACGAAGTGCTGCTCAAATTGAATAGGGTTTGATAAGCCGATAAAGGTAGGTGTAATGCCCGAATAAATAATAATAAAATATTTAAAAGGCTTAAAACCCTAAATCGAGGAAATACTCAATACCTCGATATAATTATAACAATGAAAAGAAAAGAAAATAATATGAGTATATGTGTATCAATGTGATATTTATTCTTTGTTATAGATATTATTTAAATAATAATGAGTATTCTTAAATAATAAAGAAAAGAAATGAATACGTTTCTTAGAGAAGAAGAAACGTAGGGTTTTAAAAGAAATAGTAAACTAAAGGTTTATTATAAAAAGAAGAAAAGACATACTTTTTAACTAAAGGTTTTATTGTAAAGAGAATATATAATCGAGATAAAGATTATAAAACAAGACTAAAGGTCTTAAGCCGGATTGTATATCCGACTAACAAAAGTTTATACTCGTACCATAGGTGCGAGATAGCAACAGGAAAGACCCTCGGACGGTGTATTGAAGCCGATCCAAATCAAAAAGGTGAATACGCCCCAAACTTTACAAACTTGTTTTAAAATGAGTCAAATGTGTTATATGAAAAGGTTTACATGAGACTAAGTGTCTCTAAAACATTATAAATGAAAAGTATAAGCACTAGCCCTCAGGCTATTGTATACGTTTGTCTGGATCCTTACATATGTGGTAAAATACGGTGGGCACATCGCACCACACTTGGTTGTAGTGACGCTCGCCTGCAGGGAGTAATGACCATGTGTATACGAATAGGTACATAACTAAGTCGAATGCTGTGGTGTTTGCTGAGGTATTTAGTGTAGAGACTTGAGTTTATAATTGTGTTGTTTTAACTTAATTATTCATAAGCCAAGATGGGCCGAGACTTACATAGTGTCGAGGGGTGATTAAGTAAAAGAAAGTATTTTCGCTTCAGCATATTCACCAGCATACGTTGCTGACGTATTTTCTAAACATTTTGCAGGTAATCAAGATTAGGGCTTGGGAAGACGAAGTCCTCAAGATATCCGATGGCTCGGATCTTTTTGTTAAATTTAAATATAAAATGGTGGTTTGTAATTAAACAAGTAATACTTTTGTTTAAACTTAAAACGGGTATTTTATAATCCCGTCTTTTGTATAATGTAAATATTATATTCCAAATCCACATGTTTTAAAAGACTTCCGCTTTACTACGTAACTTTGATTTATTTACAAATATGGTACCAACTATGTTTCATACGCCCCAGGCCTATATATGGGGTGTGACATAGCCTTTGCATGTTTAGGCTTGACAATTATGTTTGGATCCATACACATGTGTAATCTGTCTGAGTTGCTTTTTATTTTCTATTTTGTATTATAACGTTTTTAGAGATCATGTAATCTCATGTAAACGTTTGACTGACTCTTTAAGACAAACAAACTGCTCATCTATAGAGTATAAATATCTTTTGACTGTTTGTAAAGGTTTAACGTATTCACCTATATCGTCGGTGTTCGTTTGAAAACCTTCTATATTGTGAATCAGAATGATGTTAACCTATAAATAAATAGGTTCTTATAAAGTTTCTTGATAAAGTTTTCAATTTTTGTCTTTGAATGAAAACACTTGTTTTAATATGTCGTTTGATATAGCATATTTTGGCTTAATAGGTTCTAACATGTTGGTAAGTATCTCCAGGTAAGTAAACGGGTCCCGCGGTTGATTGAGATTATTACTTTCCTTCGGCAAGAAACTCAGTACTATTGGTATCCTCCTTACAATTTGTGCATGCCCATCAAAACATAACTTTGTTAACATTACTATTTAATGAAGTAATGTTTATGAAAATCTTTACGAATGCTTTATAAATCTTTTCAAGGTTAAACACCATAGCCCTGACTGATGTCTAAGATATAACTTTATATAACTTAAACATAACTCCTACCTTAATGCAAGTACTCGGAATGTTATTAATAAGAAAAAAAGGTGATGGTTCGGTAGGAAAAGCACTTGGAAATTAAACAATGCGTCGGGACTTCAATATTTACACGTTTTACGAGGAAACGGAACGTCGGCTCGTCGTAGCAATCGAGCACGCTTCCCAATGTTAAGTGTGTATTTTAAAAGGTGAGATTTTGGGATGAAATGGTTCAATCCCATAACTCCCCTATTTATAGTTGAAATTTGGTTCCTTCGCGTCATGCGAAGGAACTGTGTCAATATCAATTTGTGTCGCGTAAGGCAGGATTCTGCCACGTGTTGACACGTGGTTGGACACATGTCTCTGATTACTTAATGAAGTTTCGCGTAGCACGAAGGAATCCTGATTATCCATTCGCATATCGCGAAGTGACTGTTAGGTCGGTTATTGTTTTCATTCCTTGTCGCAGTGCGAAGAAACTCTGGCTAGTGCATTCGCGTCGCGCGAAGAGAATTGAAGTCAAAAATTTTAATTTCAATTCCTAAACTTTATAATTTGGCATTTTTGGTATAAACTTAGATGAGGTATTTTCGAGGTGTTACACACGCTAATGCGTTTAACGACAAAACTTAACGAGGTTAGTGTATTCGGGTTTCACTGCAAGTGAAATGAAACCACATGGATGAAAATCACAAATTTAAAACTATTGGACTAAAACCGCAGATTTTGACAAAACACAGGGACGAAAACTGCAGTTTACTCAACTTTTTAATGGATTAATCTTAACTTTCATGATTTTTGTTAAGGATTGCCGGTTTTATGAAATCATTTTTATCATTTTTATTTCCTTATGTTTTCTACGGATTTTGCCACCGATGTTTTGAAGTCATTTTCATTATTCTTATTTTCTCAAGTTTGCTATAGATTTTTTTACAACGGAATATATGTAACTAAATCATAGCAAAAGGTGTTCCTAGCTAATTGTAGATGTTCGTATCAAAATTTGCGACCAATTATTTCCATAGCAAAAATTGCCTAGCTAATACTTGTTTTTGTAGTAGTGGAAGTCATTAGAGAGATCTTTCTTATCAAAAATGTTTGTTCTTGGGTATACTTACGCCAATCATTTTTTTCCAAATGAGTCTTGGGATATATATATATATATATATATATATATATATATATATATATTTAGAAGAATATGGGAAAACTATTTTATGAAAGAATTTTAGGCCTATCAAAAGTAGAATTTGTTCTTGTGAAAATTATCAAGTAATCCGATATGGAAAGGAAGACCCGGAATTTTGTGAACAATGCGGAGTCGAGTTTGTTGATTCTCAGATACAAAGATATCAAATGGGCTACATCAACCTTGCATACCCAGTAACACATGTGTTGTATATGAAACGTCTTTCAAGTTATATTTTGAATCTTTTAGATAAACCTCTTAACGAATTGGAGAACCTAGTATACTGAGGTGTGTGATTTTGTTAAAATTCAGATTTTACATATTTAATTAAACTAGGAAACTATCATCCCATTTAAGCCAATCAGGATATTCTTACATGTCTATTGATATAAGTAACAGGAAGCCCATATTAGGGATGTATAAAAGGAATTATTCTATGGTTGATTTCATAAGAAGTTATGGTAATACCTTATTAAAAAATATTTTTCGAATATCTGATTGTGAATTTTACTATTTTTTTTCTTTTATTAGATAAACATGTATTTTATATAATTAAAATAACATATAAAATACATAAAAATAACAAAAATAATACCTAAAATATGCCTCTCAATCTTTATAAAAATTTTTAAAAAAACAAATATAATAAATATAATGTTATAAATTCTCTTGTTTATAAATTTTATATAATGTATATGTTAAAAATTATTATTTTTTCTTGTAAAGATAATTATAGTAAAAAATATATATAACGAGCCAACTAGACAAGCGACGAGCTGACTTAAGCTTTCAACAAGTTGGGTTTGAGCTTGACTTTTCAACTTGCTGAAATACACGAGCTAGTTAAGCCGACTCGTTTTTCAAGCGTGAGCCCTAGCTCAGCTCGTGAACAACTCTAATCAGATCAAGTTCGCTATTAGCAAATTTATTTCTCTTCACATGTTGAATACAAATATGGTGATTCAAACAACAAATTCTCTGTGTAACCTTATCAAACTAAAAGTTAAACGTTGCCATTATCAGAAAATGTTATACCTTTTTTTATAACAAATTGTACCTTTATTTGTATCTTATTACATAAACCAATGTCTTAATGTATATAAGAAAATGTTGTTAAAAAAAGAAACGAACATGCATTACACAACAATGTACTCTAGCAAACTTAATATTTACTATAATGGCAATGTTTTATAGCTTAATAACTAGGTTAGTGACCCGTGTAACACACGGCCGGATAAAATAAATTTAAAAAATAGAAAAAAATAATAATTATACAGAATGATTAAAATATTACATAAATAATAGAAATTTATAATCTCATTCATTGTTGATATAATAAAAGATTAGTTTTAAACTTAATAGGAATGGTAACTTATCGACGGCGAATAACCATAGCTTTGTTTTCAGTATGATCGGTTTTATCATTTAAAAGAAGGTTGTTACGCAACTTGTTGCACATTTAAAAGTTACTCGTTTTTTTGGAACTGCCATTTAAAATGTTACTCGATATCGAAGTACGTTTTTAACTTTGAATGAAAAATGCTTAAGTTAAAAAAAATTAATAAAATAAACTTATAATTATTGTAAAACATAAAGAACACCAATAAAAAACAGTGTAACTTCAATAATGTATAAACATAATATTTACAACATTGTACAGGTCGACAGTAGTTCATTGAATGTCCACATGCCCCCATTTTCTTATGTGAGGACATTTCAGATTCCAAAATTTCCGAATGTCTTTCCATTTTAGCTTATTGGACCTCATACGAGTCACACCTACAAAAAATATATGTATGTAAATAAATACAGTAAGAAAGCAGGTCACAATGTGTCAACGGGTCAAATTCAACCAATGTGTATTGTTAATACATCAAACTTAATCACCCATTATATTTAAATTATTTGTTATTTGTACTTCAATAATATAGCTTTTATAATCATACTTGATAAGTTAATAGGCTAATTACTTACAAAAGATTATAATTGTTTGGACACGAAGTACTTCGGTCAACCCATCTTAAGCTGGCACATACAAAAATTATCCGTTACTCGTACCTTCTCTTCTAATCCAATAACCTCGATAGCTAACAGCCTCAAGTTCCACCTAACAACATAAAATTTAAAGAAATTATTTAAAAAAAAATTAGCAAACATGTGTCATACCCTCACGAGCATTATTTATTATATTTATTTATATACCCATTTGGCCCATTAGAGACACAACACGAATCAACCCATTTATAAGTAGAAATATGACCAACAAATGAAATGATATACTAACCGGTAATTAGCATGAGAATCTCTAGCTCAATCAATTTTAACCTAGGATTTTTCAATTCCTTGACATGTTGTAACAACATCAAGTTGAGTAAACTAACAAGTTGACCTAAAAATGTATATCTACAATGGCAATTACAATGTTACCATACCTGTCGAAATCACGAAATGAATCTTACCTGATCCATGACGATGTTTCCACGGATTTTGAGATGAACGAACCACGTCTTGATCTTCTTCCTCAACTGCGCCTGTGACCTGCAATGGTTTTCGGGGGAGTGGAGGTGACTGCTAAGATATCCTGAGGATTTCTTGTTCACAGACACAAAAAGGTGATGGTGGCTCTTATTGAGCATGACCCCTTGATAAGGAGGTGGAGACCTCCTTATATAGAGTCTCATGGCCACCATCATGGTACCCTAATGGGCCTAGCCCAGTTAGGGTTACCTCCACAAAACCCCCTCAGCCCAATAACATTGTATTAGTCCATGTAATGAAATAAGCCAAACATAATAGATTTAGGGTCGTAGAACCGGGTTTTAGTACCATACCCCTACAAGCCCCCCAAGTCCAGTGTTGCTCCTGGGCGCGCAAGCGTCTAGGTGGAGCGCTGGACTTTATAAGGTGTGAGGCGGTTTTTTCCCTTTTCTTTGGCCTTGTCTTTATTGTCTGAGTTTTTGGAGGTTTTCCCCATGATGGTGACAAGCTGTAAAAATAATGAAGCCTGCGCGTGAGGCGGCTTACGAGCTATAATAATAGAGCCTGCGCGAGAGGCGACTTGCGAGCTATGAGAATAATAATGCCTGCGCGCGAGAGGCGACTTACGAGCTAAGAATAATAAAGCCTGCGCGCGAGAGGCGTCTTACGAGCTGAGAATGATTTAGCCTGCGCGTGAGGCGCCTTACGAGCTATGAGAATAGTAAAGCTTGCGCGCGAGAGGCGTCTTATGAGCTTTGAGAATAATAATTAAGCTGGCGCGCGGGACGACTTACGAGCTGAGAATAATAAAGCCTGCGCGCGAGGGGCGTCTTACGAGCTGTAGCATAATAAAGCCTGCGCGTGAGGCGTCTTACGAGCTAAGAATAATAAAGCCTGCGCGCGAGAGGCGTCTTATGAGCTTTGAGAATAATAATGCCTGCGCGCGAGAGGCGACTTACGAGCTAAGAATAATAAAGCCTGCGCGCGAGAGGCGTCTTACGGGCTGAGAATGATATAGCCTGCGCGTGAGGCGCCTTACGAGCTATGTGAATAATAAAAGCCTGCGCGTGAGGCGACTTACGGGCTGTAAGAATAATAACAGCTTGCGCGCGAGGCGTCTTATGAGCTGTGTGAATAATAAAAGCCTGCGCGTGAGGCGACTTACGGGCTGTAAGAATAATAACAGCTTGCGCGCGAGGCGTCTTATGAGCTGTGTGAATAATAAAAGCCTGCGCGTGAGGCGACTTACGGGCTGTAAGAATAATAACAGCTTGCGCGCGAGGCGTCTTATGAGCTGTGTGAATAATAAAAGCCTGCGCGTGAGGCGACTTACGGGCTGTAAGAATAATACCAGCTTGCGCGCGAGGCGTCTTATGAGCTGTGTGAATAATAAAAGCCTGCGCGTGAGGCGTCTTATGAGCTGTGTGAATAATAAAAGCCTGCGCGTGAGGCGACTTACGGGCTGTAAGAATAATAACAGCTTGCGCGCAAGGCGTCTTATGAGCTGTGTGAATAATAAAAGCCTGCGCGTGAGGCGACTTACGGGCTGTAAGAATAATACCAGCTTGCGCGCGAGGCGTCTTATGAGCTGTGTGAATAATAAAAGCCTGCGCGTGAGGCGACTTACGGGCTGTAAGAATAATAACAGCTTGCGCGCGAGGCGTCTTATGAGCTGTGTGAATAATAAAAGCCTGCGCGTGAGGCGACTTACGGGCTGTAAGAATAACAGCTTGCGCGCGAGGCGTCTTATGAGCTGTGTGAATAATAAAAGCCTGCGCGTGAGGCGACTTACGGGCTGTAAGAATAATACCAGCTTGCGCGCTAGGCGTCTTATGAGCTGTGTGAATAATAAAAGCCTGCGCGTGAGGCGACTTACGAGCTACTTTATGTCCCGCGCCACGTGCAGATGTTGCATGCGCGTGCGCGTAGACTTTGGTTTTGTGTTATGCGCCACGCGCAGATGTTGCATGCGCGTGCGCGTAGACAGTGATGTGTGAGTATGTGATGCGTAAGCATGTGTAATACGCGTGAGCACATGTGGTGCATGAGCATGTGCAATATGCGTGAGCATTTGTGATGCGTGAGCATATGGTATGAGGATTCTCAACCCTTAAGTTTGGCGCGTAGCCATATGGGATATTATGAGGATTCCCAACCTTGAAGTTTGGCGCGTAGCCATGTGGGATATTATGAGGATTCCCATCCTTGGCGCGTGGCCATATGGGATATTATGAGGATTCCCAACCTTGGCGCGTAGCCATATGGGATATTATGAGGATTCCCAACCTTGAAGTTTGGCGCGTAGCCATATGGGATATTATGAGGATTCCCAACCTTGAAGTTTGGCGTGTAGCCATATGGGATATTATGAGGATTCCCATCCTTGGCGCGTAGCCATATGGGATATTATGAGGATTCCCAACCTTGGCGCGTAGCCATATGGGATATTATGAGGATTACCAACCTTGAAGTTTGGCGCGTAGCCATATGGGATATTATGAGGATTCCCAACCTTGAAGTTTTGGCGCGTAGCCATATGGGATATTATGAGGATTCCCATTCTTGGCGCGTAGCCACATGGGATATTATGAGGATTCCCATCCTTGGCGCGTAGCCATATGGGATATTATGAGGATTCCCAACCTTGAAGTTTGGCGCGAGGCCTGATGCGCACATGCACGGCGATGGAGTGGTGACTCGTGTGTGCACGTGCATTGCGGAGGTCTCTTGCGCAAAGCCCAGATGATGGTTTCCGCGGCGGCACATGCACGGCTGTGGAGTGATAATCCGCAGGCGCACGTACATGGCGGCGGAAGTCTGGTACTTTCTGGATCTGCAATTTTAGAGTCAGATCTGCAACTTTAGACCTAAAATCCAGGTCTGTAATCTAGACCTAGATCTGTAAATCGGATATGGACAGATCTGAAGCCCGGAGCAGATTTAAAACCATCAAAGACCCGGAGACCTGATCATTTGAATCAGGCCGTTTCTTCTTGCCCAGATCTGGAAGCCTCTTTTAGATCTATGGATCTTTTTGAGCTTTAATAGAACAAGCCTTGAAGCCTTTTTCTGTAAACTTCCAGATCTGGGTTTTTCCGGAGAGAGATCCGACAGCCGAGATGAAGATCGAAGGGCAGTTCGTTGCCGTCCCACGGATGGCGCCAATGTCGAAATCACGAAATGAATCTTACCTGATCCATGACGATGTTTCCACGGATTTTGAGATGAACGAACCACGTCTTGATCTTCTTCCTCAACTGCGCCTGTGACCTGCAATGGTTTTCGGGGGAGTGGAGGTGACTGCTAAGATATCCTGAGGATTTCTTGTTCACAGACACAAAAAGGTGATGGTGGCTCTTATTGAGCATGACCCCTTGATAAGGAGGTGGAGACCTCCTTATATAGAGTCTCATGGCCACCATCATGGTACCCTAATGGGCCTAGCCCAGTTAGGGTTACCTCCACAAAACCCCCTCAGCCCAATAACATTGTATTAGTCCATGTAATGAAATAAGCCAAACATAATAGATTTAGGGTCGTAGAACCGGGTTTTAGTACCATACCCCTACAATACCCAACAAAAATTATAGATTAAATGCACAAATCACAGCCATTCCCAACAAAACAGAGAATGATTTGAACTTATTTACTTTCAAATTTGGTTATTAACATGATTAAGCATGTAGTCTCAAATAAATCAAATACCACTTTTACTCCCAAAGGACCAAAGACAAAGCACTCGATAAATTCTCATATCATAGTTTGCACAAACCCTAAATCAGAATGATTGTACAAATTGAGCAAATGTACTCAATTCTCGAAAATGTAAAAACTACAAATAAAATGCTAAAAACAAAATAGTGCTTAAAACATAAGCAAAATTGTGACAAAAAAAATCTTCTTACTACCATTGGACCAAAAATCGGCAACTTTTATTTCAAATGAACTAAACTTTTCACAAATCCCTAAATTTCCCTTCGACCGAAAGCCGAAGAATGTTGACCTGTACTCAAAATCTTAACTCAAAACTAAATCTTTGATATGTTTAACCTACACATGTATAACCTGCAACTTGCAAATTTTCTGTTAAAAAAATACCTAAAACAGAATTTCCATGATTATCCTACACATGTATAACCTGTAGTTTGCAAATTTTTCCATAATTACAAAAAGAAAAGCATAAAAAAACATTTTGTCTTTTAAGTTAGTAAGTACTATAATTTAAAACAAATAGTTTCGACCCAAAGTCAATATGTTTATAACCCTTTTTGATCAGCCACTTTTGACCTAAACCAATTCAAAACTCTTTTAAAATAACCCGTTCGACCCGAACTCATTCTAATCATACCCCATTTTGACCCGAAATCAAATTACTCAAAAACCCATTGACCCGAAGTAGTGTGAACTAAATATGAACCGGCCCACTTGTTTAAATAAACATAAAAGCCAAGAATGCATAATTAAAGAAATATGTCTTTTAAGTAACAAAATTCTGTAAATTAAAACAACCCGTTTCAACGCAAAGTTATTGTATTCGTAACCCTGTTTGATGTAATCCAACTTGATACTCTTTTAAAACAACCATTTTCAAGCTGTGCTCATACCGATCATAAGCTATTTCGACCCCCCGAACTCATTCCAATCGTAACCGGTTTGGACCTGAACACATTGTACTCAAAGGGGTATGAAAGATTTGTGCAAGATTTATGGTTTGTAAAATAAAACTAAACAAATTATAAGTTATAAACATTTGTTTTCAAAAATTTGATTTATTAAGTGTTTGTTTCATACGATGGAACATAACACCATTGTTTGACATTAGACCACTAAAAACATGAGATAGTTAAGAAAACTTTAAGCATTTTCTATTTGGTGATGACCAAAATAGCATCATCCTTAAATTAAGGAAAGGTTAATTGGTGCAGAAATGAAAGTCATTCTTCAACACATAATCCTTCCAGTCAGTTAAAGAAAACCGAGTATATTCGGCGTTGTTTCTTCAGCAAACAAATTCCTAACCTTAATAACACGTTTCTTTGAAAAAAGTAAACCCTAAATCGATCCCTAAATCTGTCATTCTGAAGCGTATCTTAAGCGTATAATTTGATAGAAACCATAAACAGCATAGCAATAATGATCTATCAAGAATCAATAACTCGTCGATTCAATAGTTAACCGATTGGAACATGAGACCAAAATTATATGCGATAAATGAATGGAATTAGAGTAAACTACTCATACACGAACTATTAAATGAATTGGATTAGCATATTAGTAACAAACATTTAATTGGTTGAAGAGTTGGGATCTAAAGATACATGGTGTGCCGATTGAGACTTCGTGTGGGGAAAGAACTGCCCAAGTGAAGATTTAGGGTTTCAAATTTTCAAATATTTGACGGATAATACTATGTAAGAAGGTTTGATTGGGTTATAAAATTGGAATCGGGTTCGTGTGAATCTTCAATATTGACAGAATTTTGTATATTCAAATAAATAGTTAATTTGGTGGTAATCATAAAACTAGCAATCGTCTGGTTGACATCATATGTGGATAATCTAGTTAAGAGCCGTGTGAAAAATAAGTATTGTTTTAATAGAGTAGTTAGATTATTATGTGGACTTTTAATATTACTGTAGTTTTCATATGCATTATATTTTTACAAACCCTTCTAACACTAAAAATAATACGATTAAAGAAACTTTCTAAATTGTGAGACCTGCAAATAAAAAACATGTAAAGAAAGAAGATATACAATTTTATTTAATAAAAAAAGGACTTTCTAACCATATTAAAACTAACTTATTTATAAAGTTATATGTTATCCAATAATATATAAATTTATAAACAAGAGAATTTATAACATTATATTTACTATATTTTTTATATAAAGATCGAAGGCATATTTTATGTACTATTTTTGTTATTTTTATATATGTTATATGTTATTTTTATTACAAAAAGTACATGTTTATCAAATAAAAGTAAAAAAACAGAATTATTTAATAAAATTCAAAATCAGCTTTTCAAAATATTAAAATGGTTTGTTTTCGTAAAAAAAAGTTTGTTTTTATTAAAGCTAAAAGATATTCAATGATATTAAGGGAGAGAAATCCAAAAACACTTGATAATAGTATGGTTGAAGAACATATCCGGGAGATGTGTCAAGTGAGGAAGGGCTTGATGATATCCAGGGTGTTGTTAACGATCGTCATACGGCACCTAACAACATAAAGGAGGTTGAGGCTACAATTAGGATGGCTAGTGACTTGGGGATGAATTTCGAGGGCATTGAAGATCTTGTTTCTAAGGTTATAGACGAAGAAGGGTTTAGAACCCTAGGTTTAGGTTAGGTTTACAATGTTGACCCAGATGGATAAAGCAATCAGATCAAAAGAACGAACAAACAAGCGAACACGCGATATTGGGGTGACAACCTACGGTCCTTTTCATATAATCAAACGAACATAACAAACACACTTCACGAACATACAAGAAGAAGAGACATATCTTAACTCTCTCTAATAAAACTAATAATGACCCTATTTATATACCTACTAAACTTGTTATAAGAGACAACCCTAACTTGAAAAACAAGACAGGCTTATTCTTGATTAATCCATAATATTCTTACCATACTAAACAAATATTAATAAAAAACTTAACAAAACAAACCCCGAACTTTAATCACTTAAAAAATCAAGATTACCCCCATTAATCTTGAATTGTATTTCTTCTTGTATTTGTTTCTCTTTTTCAACCGGCTATAGCATACTTGCTTCATCGATTCTTCAAACTTTGCATGCGTTCCTTCAGTGCTTAAATTTGAAGCCATGTTGTTATTTTCTTTCTCAACTCGCTTCTTCTCATCAACTCGTTCTTAAGAAATACTTTCACGAACTCCAAACAAATTGTCACACCCCCATCTTAGGCCTAGGAGTGCGATCAACAGTTGGTACCATGTTTGTAAATAAATCAGAGTAGCGGGTTATTAGCGGAAGACATATAAAAACACGATGATCGATATTATAAATATTTGCATTATAAAAAGACGAGACGAGAGTCTCGTTTAGTATTTACTTGTTTATATGTTTTACAAAAACATCATATTTTAATATTCAAACAAAATTATCCGAGCCATCGAATTCTTGAGCTCTTCGTCTTTCAAGCTCTAATCTTGGTTACCTGCAAAATGTTAATAAAATACGTCAGCAACGAATGCTGGTGAATATGCTGACGCTAAAAATATTTTCTTTAGTTAATCACCCCTCGAGACCACGTAAGTCTCGGCCCATCTTGGCTTACGAATAATCAAGTTAAACAATCATTATAAACTCGAGTCTCTACACTATGTCACCTCAGCAAAACACCGCAGCGTTTCGACATAACTTAGGTACCATAAATATACACATGGTCAGTCTCACTCGGACGTAACTTAGGTCCGGCCCATCGTGGCTGGAGGTCGTGACCAAGCGTGGTGCGATGTGCCCACCGCGTTCCACATATGTAAGGATCCAGAAAAACGTATACCACAGCCTGAGGGCTAGGCTTATACTCTTATTTACAATGTTTTTAGAGACACATAGGCTCATGTAAAGTTTTACATATAACACGTTTGTTTGTTTGAAAAAAAGTTTATAAAAGTGGGGCGTATTCACCTTTTCAATGGGATGGGCTTCCAACACCGTCCGTGAGTCTTTCTCTTGCTATCTCGCACCTATAGTACGAGTATAACTTTTGTTAGTCGGATACACGATCCGGCTTAAGACCTTTAGTCTTATTTATCTCGATGAACCTTTAGTTCATTATCTCTTTTTACTTTAAAACCTTTAGTTAAAAAGTATTTTTTTTTATAAACCTTTAGTTTATTTATAAAAACCCTACGTTTTTTCTTCTTTAGAAACGTATCTTTCTTTATTATTTAAGTATACTCATTATACTTAAACAATATATTTTATAACAAAGAATATTCATATACATATATACTCACATATATATTTCATTTTTCTTTTCTTTATTTTCTTTGTTATATATTTCTTTGTTTATCGTGAATAACTTCGACTTGGGGTATTAAGCCCATATAATATTTATTATTATTTTATTCGGGCATTATGCCTACCTTTCTCGGCTCAATAAACCCTATTCACTCATGCAGCACTTCGACTCTTTTTCTTTATCAACGCTCAATTGATCAACAATTTACTTGGACACGCGAATCGAACACCAACACTTCTTGGCACGCTCTTCAAGATAATCGTCTGGATGTCAAGACAGCATCTCCTTCTTATTTATAATATCGCTGTAGAGTGGTACGGTTATCGAGGTAATAGACACAGAATACGAGTAATCGGGCACGTTTTACGAGGAATTTTTAGAGAGTGAGTGGATATTCTAGAGAGAGTTGAGAGCTGAGATTGGGATGGAATGAATGAGAACCCATGGCTGCTATTTATAGACTCGATTTTGGATCCCATCGCGCTACACGATGGCTCCTTGGGTAACCTATCACGTATCGCGATAGAGGTTAGCAGGGTCACTGCGTAGACCTGCCACGTGGCGACACGTGGCAGGCGCCGCGCCACGTGGCGGACGTGTTGCCACGTGGTGACACGTGGCTGACGTGTTGCCACGTGGCGGAAGACGTTGCCACCGTGTGCCACGTGTCACTGCGTGTCAGATACCCCATCGAGGTACGCGATGAGGCTCTTTCCCGATCCATCGCGTACCGCGATGGGTCAGGATTTCAGAATTTTCATTTTAGTCCCTTGAGTTTGGAAATTGATTGTTTTTGTCCCTCGACTTCGATTCTTGACATTTTTGGTCGAAATTTACGTGATGTTACATCCTCCCCACCTTGGAATAAATCTCGTCCTCGAGATTACTTACGAGAACAAGTAGGGATATTTCTTTCTCATTTCGGACTCGAGTTCCCAAGTATACTTGGGCCCTCTTCGTGAGTCCCATCTCACCTTTACGATTTCTAAAGTTCGTCTTTTTAATTTCTTATTTTTCGAATCTTTAATTTGAATTGGTCTTTCAATAAATTTTAAATTCTCATTAATTTCTATATCTTTTAGTGGCATTGAAAGAGATTCGTTGGCTAAACACTTACGCAGATTCGAAACATGGAATACGTCGTGTATCCCTTGCATTTCCTCGGGCAGTCGCAATCGGTATGCAACAGTGCCGATTCGTTCAAGTACCTCGAAGGGTCCAACGAATCAAGGACTTAGCTTTCATTTCTTGCCGAAGCGATGAAGCCTTTCCATGGCGAGACCTTTAATAAGACTTTGTCACCGACATTAAACTCTAGCGGGTTACGACAGACATCGGCGTAACTCTTTTGGCGATCACGTGCCGTCTTAAGTCATTCTCAAATTTGAAGAACTTTGTCGGTGGTTTCTTGGACTATTTCGGGTCCAGATAATTGATTGTCTCTGGTTTCAGACCAGCACACGGGCGTTCTACATTTTCGACCATATAACGCCTCGAATGGTGCGTCTTGAATGCTCGCGTGATAACTATTATTCTACAAAAATTCCATTAGGGGTAAGTGGTCGTCCCAACTTCCACCTAAATCTATCACACAAGCGCGGAGCATATCTTCCAACGTTTGAATTTTCCTTTCGCTTTGCCCATCAGTTTGTGGATGATAGGCGGTGCTAAGGTTTAACTTGGTGCCTAATGCTTGTTGGAAGCTTTTCCAAAAGTGAGACGTGAAACGGCTGTCTTGATCAGAGATTATAGACAGCGGTACTCCATGTAAAGCAACAATGTTGTTCACATATATGCGCGCTAATCTATCCATTGAGTACGACTCATTGATTGGAATAAAATGTGCGGATTTGGTTAATCTATCGACGATCACCCAAATAGCATTGTGTTTTCGAGTCGTTTTCGGGAGTTTGGTAATGAAATCCATAGTAACTAACTCCCACTTCCATACGGGAAGTTCGGGTTGCTGAAGCAATCCCGAAGGCTTTTGATGTTCAGCCTTGACTTTCAAACATGTTAGACATTTCGCAACGTGCAAAGCGATGTCCTTTTACATCCCATTCCACTAGTAGTTTGGCTTGGGGTTTTGATACATTTTATCACTACCGGGGTGCATCATGTATTTGGACTTATGGGCTTCGTTCATAATCATTTCACGCAAGTTCCCAATAATTGGTACCCAAATTCGGTTTCCCAATCTAAGGATACTGTAACACCCCGACCAAAGGCGGATTATACATCGGGGCGCCACATATTGTTCCATTACTCGTGACACTATTGGGTGTCAATATTTAATAAATACATTCATTCGCGCACGCGCAGCGTAAGCACAAGATAACATAAACCAACATAAATCAATATATTATATTCGAACAATAATAACTTGTCTTGATACATTTTAATCTAGGTCCAAAAGTAAAAACGTCCTACGTGTCCACAAGCTCCAAATGTAGCTACAGCAAACCTGAACATGTGTTAAAATAAAACGTCAAACACTTGCGTGTTGGTGAGAAATCAAGTTTAATAGATAATAGATAATAGATAACAATAATCACTGCGCGCAACACATGTATGTCTGGTGTTTAGCAAGGGTGTAATCAGATTGTGATCAAGCCTAAATAGATCATAGTTCATAGTTCAATCCGTGCTCCCAAATGAGCACAAAAACAAGAAAACATCTGTGCAAGTGTAAACAAAGAAAACCGTAAACGATAGGTCTCCCGTGTTCATCTAATGGATCCATGAAAACTTCGGAATAGGCCGAACAAAGCGGTTAATGATACACACATACAAATAAACAGCCAAGTAAACGTCCTCAACACATGGGATACTGCGCGACTAAAGTTCATAAACAAGTTTAAGACTCTAAGTTTGTATGAACACATGATCATCCCAAAACATTAAAAATAAAAGGGATTAGGTACGAGATTACTCACTTGATAAACGATGCGGTGTAAGATAAAGCAAGAACCAACTTTAAACAAGCACAAGTTAACCTATAAATAAGATTATTGTTTTAATGATTTGATTTAAGTCTTGATTATAAGTTAGCATAATTAATAAGTAAATTATTATATATAATATATATATTACCGGAAAAGCAGGGCAGAACAGGATAGAAGACGAATGCAAAGAGAGAGGAGACGGCAGAGGAAGAACAACGGCAAGGAGTAAGAGAGAACATGAGAGTTTAAGTGTTTTGTGTGTGTAGTGTTAGGAAATTAACATTATTATTTATAGGGAAACCCTAGGGAACACAATCCCTAGAAAAGAGAAAAAGATCTAAACAAATCAAGCAAAAGATATATAAAGCATAAGAAAACAAAAGCAAAAGATATCAAAAGATATGGCAGCTGCAGGGGACAAGGGAAAAGCTGACAGGTAACAGTAAACAGGCATGGGAGGGTCAGATAAAGGTACTGGTCAAGCATGGAAAAGCAGATCTCAAAAGATAATGTCAGTCACTTTTTCTGCCAACCAATGGGGTTGGTGCGCATGCTGCGCTGAAAGTAACTTTTCAGACATAAGATAGGTCAGGTCAACAGCACAGAAGATAAGACATCACAAAAGTAAACGGCTAGATTAAACAGAAAAAAAGACTCAAGACATAGCGCGAGAAAGCTTGAGCGCGAAGGCAGACACAGAAGGTCAAGAGCGCGCGAGCGCGAAGGCAGACAGAACCAACCTTAACGCGTCGCGAGAAGAACTACATTTCTAAGCGCGCCGCGGGAAGAACTTCAATTCTAAGCGCGTCGCGAGAAGAACTATATTCCTTAGCGCGTCGCGGGAAGAACGGTATCCATAGCGCGCCGCGGGAAGAACTAAAATCCTTAGCGCGCTGCGGGGACAGTTCGTCTCGCGTATCGCAGTAACAGGTGGTCTTCACGCAGGCTTCCTTGTAAGGGGTCTGGCGCGTGGAGCTGCGCAGACAACCTTAGGCGGGAAGAAACAAAGGACAGAGAGGGGGGGTTCAAGGCTTAAGGGCGGAAAGACGACAAGAGAGAGAGAGAGGGACGGGACGGCGGAAAGGAAAAGAGAGGAAGAGGCGGGAAGGAAAATATTTTATTATTATTAAAAGTAAAGTATAAGTATAATTAAATATTAAATCATAAAAGAAAGAGATCGGATCGGAGAAACGGGTACCTGGGTCGGGTCGGATTTGGGCAGATGTCACAGTCTCCCCTACTTTAAGAAATTTCGTCCCGAAATTTATCTCGAAGTAGGCTGCGCAGAGAACAGGTGCGGGTACTTGATCTTCATTTGATCTTCCCTTTCCCATGTAAACTCGGCTCCGCGCTTGGACTCCCAGCGAACTTTCACGATAGGGATGCGACTGCGCTTGGTTTGCTTTACCTCGCGATCCAAAATCTCAACAGGCTTCTCAACGAAATGCATGGATTCATCAACTTGAACTTCATCAAGTGGAATGTGAAGGTTCTCGTCAGCTAAACATTTCTTGAGATTGGAAACATGGAACGTTGGATGCACATTACTGAGCGCGGGCGGCAGGTCAAGTCTGTAGGCAACTTTTCCCATACGCGCGAGAATCTTAAATGGTCCAACATAACGAGGAGCAAGCTTACCTTTCTTCCCAAAGCGGACAACACCCTTCCAGGGCGACACTTTGAGGAGAACAAGATCACCAACTTGAAATTCGAGAGGCTTTCGCCTACGATCTGCGTAACTCTTCTGTCGGCTTCTGGCAGTCAGCAGATGATCACGGATCTTGGCGATTTTATCGGTTGTCTCTTGAACTAGTTCGGGTCCTGTGATTTGAGCTTCACCCACTTCGCTCCAACAAATTGGGGAGCGGCACTTACGACCGTAAAGTGCTTCAAATGGGGCCATACCAATACTGGAATGATAGCTGTTATTATAAGAGAACTCGACCAGAGGTAGGTGCGAATCCCAATTACCTCCAAAATCAAGAACACAAGATCGGAGCATATCCTCAAGAGTTTGAATAGTTCGCTCAGACTGACCGTCAGTCTGAGGATGATATGCCGTACTCATGTCCAAGCGAGTTCCTAGCGCAGATTGGAGGGATTTCCAAAAGCGAGATATAAAACGGCCATCGCGATCGGATATGATGCTCAAAGGAGTACCATGGCGGCAGACAATTTCCTTGACATAAAGCTGCGCGAGTTGCTCAACACGGTAGTTTTCACGAATGGGCAGAAAGTGAGCAGACTTAGTCAAACGATCCACTATTACCCAAATGCCATCATGTTTGCTTGCTGTCAAAGGTAACTTGGTAATAAAGTCCATCGCTATACATTCCCATTTCCACGTAGGAATTTCTGGTTGTTCGAGCAAGCCAGATGGGCGTTGATGTTCAGCTTTTACCTTAGAACAATTCAGGCATTTAGCTACGAACACAACATTATCCTTTTTCATACCAGGCCACCAATAAGTAATGCGCAAATCCTTGTACATTTTATCAGCGCCGGGATGAATAGAATACCGAGATTTATGCGCTTCATTCAGGATATCAGCGCGAAGATTCTCATCAAAGGGAATCCAGATGCGATTTAGATAGCAGAGAATTCCACTAAGATTAGGGACAAAGTGTGCTTCCGCGCCACACGCTAACTCGGCGCGAAGGTTACCATTACTGATGGATGCGCGCTGCGCGTCACGAATGCGTGATTCAAGATTGCTCTGAATCGGCGCAAAGTGAAGCTGCGTGCGAGGCAAGATACAGTTAAGCTGGCAGGGTTTTCGGCTGAGCGCATCGGCTACCACATTAGCCTTACCAGGATGATACCGGATCTCACAATCGTAATCGCTGATGAGTTCGTTCCATCGGCGTTGTCTCATGTTGAGTTCCTTTTGATCAAAAATGTGCTGAAGGCTTTTATGGTCAGTGTAGAGAATACACTTAGTACCATAAAGGTAGTGTCTCCAGATTTTTAAGGCAAAAACAACTGCACCAAGTTCGAGGTCGTGAGTTGTATAATTCTTTTCATGAACCTTGAGTTGCCTTGATGCGTAAGCGATAACCTTGCCTCGTTGCATAAGAACACAACCGAGACCTTGGTTGGATGCATCGCAATACACGACAAAATCATCATTACCCTCAGGTAGCGCAAGAACAGGAGCTTCACACAACAAACTCTTGAGCGTCAGAAAGGCTTCTTCTTGCTTCGAGCCCCAAATATACGGTTTACCTTTGTGCGTCAGAGCTGTTAAAGGCAATGCGATCTTTGAGAAGTTCGAAATAAATCGCCGGTAGTAACCAGCTAAGCCCAAGAAGGAACGGATTTCGGTAGGAGTGGATGGCGTAATCCAGTTCTTGATTGCTTCAATCTTGGATGGGTCGACATGAATACCCATCTTGTTTACAACATGACCAAGAAACTGTACTTCATCAGACCAGAATTCACACTTGGAGAGCTTGGCAAAGAGCTGCTCGGCTCTAAGCTTTTGCAACACTAACCGAAGATGTTGCTCATGCTCGGCCTTGGTCTTAGAATACACCAGAACATCATCGATAAACACAATTACGAATTTATCCAAGAAAGGCCTACACACCCGATTCATTAGATCCATGAAAACGGCGGGTGCGTTGGTTAAACCGAAGGACATGACCAAGAATTCAAAATGGCCATAACGAGTACGAAAAGCAGTCTTGGGAATATCTTCATCGCGGATGCGCAACTGGTGATAGCCAGAGCGGAGATCGATCTTGGAGAAACAAGAGGCACCTTGGAGTTGATCAAAGAGGTCGTCAATACGCGGTAAGGGATACCGGTTCTTAATGGTGAGTTTGTTCAACTCGCGGTAATCGATACACATGCGAAACGTACCATCTTTCTTTTTAACGAACAATACCGGAGCACCCCAGGGCGAAGAGCTAGGGCGAATGAATCCTTTAGCGGTCAAATCTTGAAGTTGACTTGCCAATTCTTGCATTTCAGCGGGTGCAAGATGATAAGGAGATTTGGCTACGGGGGAAGCACCAGGGACAAGATCAACACGAAACTCGACTTCACGAGCGGGAGGGATACCAGGAAGATCATCGGGAAAAACTTCAGGGAAGTCACGCACAACAGGTATATCGCTAAGTTTCTTCTTTCCTTCATCGGGTTTAACCACATGGGCTAAAAATGCAATACACTTCTTCCGCATGAGTCTTTGGGCTTCGGCGCAAGACATAAGTTTAAGACCACTGGAGGGTTTTTCGCCGTAGATGTGAAGATCACCGTTTTCTCGAGGAATGCGAATCAACTTCTTGGCGCAAATAACTTCGGCGCGATTCTTCGAGAGCCAGTCCATACCAATAATAACATCAAAGCTTCCAAGAGGCATGGGGATGAGGTCGATCAGAAAATCGTTTTCGTTAAGGTTAAGCGTGCAATTCTTAATCACGGAGTTAATTAAAACTGTTTCACCATTAGCCAATTCAACTGAAAAATTTTCTTTTAAGTTATCGCGCGGTCGCGCAAGCTTCTGCTCAAACGCGCGAGAA
>NW_027506757.1:0-41102 GCF_021521415.1 Bidens hawaiensis
AGGTCGTTTCAGAATCTCCTTTACCAAAGTAACTGGTTTGGAATGATCCTTGATAAAAGGATGAAGATTCTGATAACTCTTCTGACTACAATTCCTTACTACATGACCCTGCTGACCGCAAAGAAAACAGCTTCGCATGTCTACACGATGATGTTGAGAGGTAGTTGGAACGAATGGACTCAGAAGTTTGATGATGACTCACATTTTTGGTCATCGCTATTAGCAAACTCATCAGATAATTTAGATTTCTTTTTCAAGTAAAAATCTAAATTAGAACAGTTCGAAAAACTTTTCAATGTATTTGTCCCAGTTGACTTCACAAAATTAATTTTCTTAGCTTGTTTTAAAAACCTGCTTTGCTTTAGTCAATGAGTCAGATGGAACTGATGTTTTCACATGAGCATATTGACGTTCAAGTTCACGAACCTTGGAAGTTTCATTGTGAAACACACTCTCAATCAGTTCAGGTTTAATGATACTTATTGGAATGTCTTTCTCAGTGAACATTGTGTCCATCCCCCTTTAACTTAAACACACGAGCAGATGAAGGCTTAGATGCATTAGGATTTATGAAATGCAACAAATCCTCATCAGAAATTTTGGGTTTTTCTGATTTCTTAGCCTTCACCGGTTTGACAAAAACATCTTGTTTCATCTTAGTTGTGTGCGAACCATACACAACCCTCCTCAAATTTATGAAGTTCACACAGTATGTGATTAGAACTTGGAATGTTCTTGTTCTTGTGTATAGTTTTCCGGTTCAAACACATCCTCAATGATAACTTTGTAACATTTTCAACAAAAACTTTGTTGCTTTGAACATGAGGTTTCTGAGAAACAGATTGGGTTTTAACAGTTTCAGACTTACTATGTTTAGAATTTTCTGAAATCACAGGCTCTTTACGAATAACATCCTCCTCAGTTGGAGCAAAAGATTAATTTTATAATCATTGTGAAATGGTGGTGGAATTTCAACAAAACCTATACCTTTCTTTGAATCCTTTTGTTTTCCAGAAACTTCAATAATTTCATTCAACAGAAAAGATGAATTTCGAAATTTACCCAATTTGTTCTTTAACTCAAGAACCTCATTCTCAAGCTCGGTTATCTTTGAACGATGTTTCAAAATTCCTTGAAACTTTTGATCATTAATTGTCATTTTCAAAGATAACTCAGCTTTGAGATCATGATTACTTGTCGACAATGCTTCAATCTTTTCACGGGATCTCATTTGAGATTCAAGAGATTGTCGATAATTATCTTTTAGAGAAGCAATTTCTCTCACAAAATTGTCATTGTGATTCTTTAAAGATTCTAACTTAGATTTGTTAGATTCACAATCAGCACAATCTACTTTAACAGATGAGGTAGCAGAAATAGAATGACTAACCTCGTTTATCTTAGCCATGCCTGCAAAGACTATTGTAGGCTTGTCACAGGAATCATCAGAATCCGATCCAGAGTCATTATCAGAAGACACCCTCACTTCCATGGAAATCTTGAGTCAACCCGAACAAAGCCAAATTAGCTTGATTATCGTTGCACAGTAATTGTTGTGACCAATCATCTCCATTAGCTAACATCGCTTGTGACCCGGAACTTGATGGTTTCTTCTCAACATCATTACCTGGTGGTGTTGAAGAATTTGAACTTTGACCACGAGAACCATTATATTCCTTTTTCGGTTTGTCACATTCTTTTGTAAAATGACCGAATTCTTGACAATTATAACATTTCACCTTCAACTTGTCAAATCCCAACTTCTTGTTTAGAGCGGGAAGATCTTTTCCAGTTCTTTACATGAATCTTTTTACCTTTTGAACAATCATTGCCATGTTCCATTTTAAATCCATGATTTCTAAGTCGTCTGGGTCAATCTGATCATAGTCTTCATCAGTTAAATCACTAGTGGCAATTTTCTACTAACCAGATTTTCATAAGACATCATTAAAGCTGATAGAAAGGCAAAGTTGTGTTCAGCTTCTTTCTTATTGACGTTTGGAGGTGATGAGTATTGATTTGCTGAAGACGAACTTCCTGAACCAGAAGAATACATTTGGTGATCCAGAGTTACCAGCAGTATAAAAACATGCTCTAGGATCACTATAAATAGTTGTTTCATTCTCTTTTACGTTATGTGTCATAAAAGCAGTGATCGGTGAAATTGTTAAAATTAAAGGCGTGCTACCCCCCATAGAAAGCAGGATCTTGACTTTCCTTTGATGATTTTTGACACTTGAGATCATACTCACGAGCTTCAATCTTTTGTAAAAACTCACTTGCAGTCAAGTCTTCATTGAAGTAGTTGTTTTCTTTTAATACCATTAGAAAGGTAGAATACGAACTTGGTAATGCACTCTTAATAGTATCAATCTTGTCAATCTCAGAAATTTCCATTTTCATTTTATCCATTTCTGCAATCAAATGATTGAATCTCGTAGTCATCTCTTCAACCGTTTCACCTTTAAGTAAGTTAAAGTTTCTGAATTGAAACTTAAGCATCACCTTTTTGCTTTCAGCCGTATTTCCCATACTTCTCATTCTGATATGTTGAAATAGAGAAGCACATATCTTAATACTACCCACTTGATGAATATATTTTTAGGTAAATCCATAGTTAGAGTAGAATTATGCTCTCGTCTCTATCTATAGTGCCTTCTTCTCCTCTTGAGAGTATTGAGATATAGCTTTAGGTCTAAATCCGATAGTCTCATCTCCAATCATAGGAACAGTATAAACTTCATCTAAGCAATATGAACAATCAGGATGAACTGATCCTAGATGAGCACGGAACCGAGGTTCCCATTTGGAAAAGTCACTGAACTTCATCAGCCTTGGACATTTCGAATGTGAACCTATCTCGGTATCAAGTTGCAACATTTGTTGCATCAACATGTTTTGAGACGCTAATGCATACATACCGGCCATTGTTGACAAGTTTCCAAAATTTGAAGGTGTAACGAATTAACCAACAAATAAGATTAACAAATGAGAATTTTAACGAAATGTAAACAGTTGTAGCGAACTGTGAACAGTAGATTAACGAATCAAATATTAACGAAGTTAAAATTGATCAGACAACGAATCACATTGAGTTTAACGAATCAATCTAACGAATCAGAAGGTCAACGAATCAGAAAGTCAAACTAACGAATTGACTAACGAACTGGCTAACGAATTGATTAAGAAATCTTGACGAATTAAAAAGTATTCAGTAGTGAATCACTAAGAAAGACTTAGCGAAATAGATAACGAACCAACTACAATTGATTAGCGAATCAACTATAAAGAATTAGGTTGTTACAAACCGTTTGTAACAAACTCTGACACCTTATGCCACGTGGCAAAGGTTGTTATGACACAAATCCCAAAGTGTACACGTGTCACACAAATCAGTTATCCCCAAATAACGAATTAGATCACACGAATCAACTATTATAGCGAACTGGCTAGCGAATCACTTGAAATGGATAACGAATTGACGAACTTAATGAACGAATCAAAATAAACATGATAGCGAATCAACATAGCGAATCATGTTCATCTTTGAATCTTCAAATCTTCAACAAGAATTTCTAGAAATCTGGAAATGATAAACACCAACTCAGAAACCCAGAAACTTACAATTTGTAATACAAACTCGATACTAAACCAAATCACACAAGTAACCAACCAAAACACTCCTAATACGATCACGAATTCATACATCTAACCTCGTAATCAATTTCTGTTGGTGCATGATGTCAGTAGTTCAGTGTCTAGTGTCTGTAATCGAGTTTGTAATGTTTTGTATTTGATGTAAGCGAAGTTAGCTAACAAGTTCGCTGATATAGGCGAACTTGTTAGACAAGCGAAGTTAGGGACAACTTCGCCTGAACATGCCAGGCGAAGTTGTCGTGATATATATTGATTAGGTTACGGCTTAATCAATAAGAAGTTTTGTTATTCGAGTTTACGAGTCAGAGAGTCCTGTAATCAGTGATTGATATCACGTGTTAAAGGTTGCAATATAACGAGTATTTGTTTATTGTAACGTGTGTTCGATTGTGTTAACTCGTATCGTCTTCTACGCTCGTAACGTCTTACGTAGGGATTCCGCACCTACGTAGAATGAGATATCTCGTGTAGATCCGGCTGGGAACCTACAATTGGTATAAGAGCTTTTGCTCGATTGTGTGGTTCGGGATTATCACGCGGGTGTAGAAACCGTTCCGTTCGACTATTCGCGGGACGAGTTTTCTGAGTTTTTGTATTATACTCACCTCCTACAATCATAAACAACCCATAACACCTTCACAGACCTCGTAAAATCCAGAAATCTAACCTGCATATTCATCGTGTTCATCAGGCGAAGTTGCCGTCACTGTTCGTAGGGTTTCAGCGAAGATATAAGGTTAAGCGAAGTTATCCACAACTTCGCCTACCTTCTCAAGTTCGCATGTATCAGCGAAGTTACCCACAACTTCGCCTACTTCACAAGTTCGCTTACCTTAAGCGAAGTTATCTACAACTTCGCCAAATCAGGCGAATTTAAAAAGAAAGCGAAGTTCAGAATCAGCGAAGTTCAGACTTAAGCGAAGTTATCCACAACTTCACCTACAGTACTGTTAAAAATAAAATTTTTATTTTTCGGGTTTTCTGTGTTTCGTGAAAGATGTCTTCAAACAACATTACGGAACTAGTTAAGATGGAAGTGGAAGCGGGTTCGGCTACAAAGGCACCGAAGATGCTTAAGAAAACCGATTATGTAGCGTGGAAAGATCGTTTTGAACAATATGTCAAGTACCAAGATGCTAAGATGTGGGTATGCATACAAGATGGTTACATTCCACCTACTGCTGAGTATGAGGGTCGTGATCAGATAAAGAAATACAAAGAGATGGAAGAAGAAGAGAAGAAAATGTATGAGGCTGATAGCAAAGCTCATGCTGCGATTACTATGGCTCTTCCACAAGAGATTCTACACACCTTCAGAAAGTATAAGACTGCTAGAGAGCTTTGGGAAGCTCTTGAAAACCGTTTTGAGGGTAATGTGGGAATTCGTGCTTCAAAGATTAAACTACTTAAAACCCAATTCTCGGTCTTCAAGTACTTGAAGAATGAATCACTTGATGATATCATCACTAGATATTATCATCTGATGACCGAACTCAACAATTATTCAATTGCTTACAAAGAAGATGAAATTGTTGAAAAGCTTCTTGATGCTCTCCCACCGAAATGGGAGATGTACACTGTGTTGATGAGAGAAGACAAAGACTTTGCTGACTATGACCTGGAAACAGCAGTTAACAAGCTACGAACTTTTGAACTAAACATGGTTCGAAAAGAGACACCTACTGATCAGGTTCAAGATCCAGGAATGTATGGTGCAAAGGTTAATACAAGTTCAAGTTCGAAGTCTGATTCGTCTGCTTACTACTCAAAGGGAGAGTCGGGCGCTAACTCAACACCCTGAAGGTCATGTATCTCTCAACATGAATGGTGATGTATGCTTTGTAGCTGGAGGATCAAATGCTTCTAACCCTCAAGCAACCAAGAGTAGTTTTACCCCCAAGTGTTTCGAACAACAACTACTCAAGGATGCCCATGAGTGTTAAATCTGCTGAACAGCAGTTTGCTCTCTATGCATCCTTTATTGCTTCGTATGAAAATTACATTCAGGGTAAGATTATGGATCCAACAATATTGGAGGAAGACTATGATCAGATCGATGCTGATGATCTGGAAGAGATGGATCTGCAGTGGCAGATGGCGATGATTGTGAGAAGGGTTAAGAGGTTTATGAAGAAGACAGGAAGGAAGTTTGTTGGTGAGAGACCGGGTTTTGACAAGTCAAAGGTGCGCTGTTACAACTGTCAACAGAATGGCCACTTTGCGAAGGAGTGCACGAATGAGAGAGTTGAACGTAGTCAGAACAGGTCGACACACCAGAATGGGGGTGGTAATGATAATAGAGCCATGATTTCCAGACAGAATGGGGAATATAACTGGAATCTGCATGTTGAAGAAGTGTTCGAAACAGGCCAATATGGCGAACATCGAAACTGCAGATACTGAGGAAGTGACTAGCGAAAGTGAAGCTTACATGGCAGAGGCTCAAAATGAAGCTTGTATGGCAGATGTGAAAGATCAGCTCACCGAGGTAAGTACTAAACTCCCTAGCACTAAGTGTGAAAATCTGTTCTGAACAATTGACAACTATAACTGATCAGTATGTTAGTTTGGATGCTCAATTTAAAACCTTAAAAGAAGAACATCATTTCACTAAAGCTAGAGAAAATAGTTATAAAGTAAATATAAAAGCTAGTGAAAAAGATATTAGAAGTCTTAAAGCAAATCTAGCTGAAAAAATTAAAGTAATTGATCTGAGCTATGAAGTGTTAGAAGAAAAAAACCAAACTAATAGCTGAAAGGGATAAACAGATAGCTGATCACCAGGTGAAAGTGGTGGAACTTAACAGTAAACTTGAGAAATTTAGAAATTCCACCGCTATACTTGATCACCTCGTTAGTGATCAAGGTTCCCCAGTTAAAAGGGAGCAATTGGATATCATGAAGTTCCGCCACCTTACAATCATAATTACACTTATGATCCTAGTAATCAGAAATCTGTTGATGTTGATTATAGTCAGACAGTTCCGGTTAAGGTTACTATTAAAGAACCAGAAGTTAGTAAAGGCGAAACAAGTAAGCCTGTTTCAAATGCTAAGATTTCTGCTCCAAGTCCTGTCTCATCAAACTCGGACAAGTCATCTGAGTCGTGTGAGACAAAAGAAAAGGCAGTGTTACCAAAAAGTGGAGAGAAACATAAAACAACTGAAAAGAAACCTCCACTAAACCCGTATGTCCCACCATATGTGAGACAAACGGGCAGTAATACAGCCTCAACATCTAAAACAACTACTGAAAAGAAAGTTGAAACAGGATTTGTTTCAGATGTAATCAATTAGGACACCTAATTGCTGATTGCCCTCTGAAGCAGAGATTCAAAGGTGTGAGGCCTTCAAAAACTGAAAACATATCTAACAGTAACTATAATAGTGGTAAAACTGAAAACTCATCAAAGTTCAGAAATTGGACTAATTCAGGTTTTCAAAGAAAAAGATCTCAGTTTTTCACTGCTAACAACCAAACCATAAGTAATAATTCACTTAATTCTAGAAGGTTTGGATGGCCTCATAGTCAATCTCCAAGAAGGTATCCTTTCAGGACTTACAGAAACTATTCTGATACTAACTTTGGACAGCAAGGTACGGGATGTATCAACCCAAGACCAATAGGTCTTGGGTCCCCCAGATTTTAATCATTTGCTTTAATCATGCAGGAACAGTTGAACAGGCTGCAAACAATCAATGGGTTGTGGATAGCGGCTGTTCCCGGCACATGACGGGTAACAAGAATTTGTTACACGAGTGGAAACCTGTTCCGGGAGGAAGAGTGAGTTTCGCTGGAGAGAGCGGTGGTAGGATTACAGGAATTGGGACGGTGACTAACGGAAAGATGACGCTAGAGAAAGTGAATTTTGTTGAAGAACTGAAGCATAATCTGCTAAGTGTTTCGCAGATTTGTGACAAAGACTACACCGTGCATTTCACCAAGAATGAAGCGATTGTGCTATATCCTGGTTTCAAGATACCAGAGGATTGGATACTTATGAGGGCTCCAAGAGAAAATAATACGTATATAATGGACATGAGGTCGACTGAGATGACCACAGAAGAATCGTGTCTTCTGTCGAAAGCAACTGAATCGGAGTCCGAATTATGGCATAGGAGAATGGGGCATATTCATCTTCGAAAAATGAACTACCTTGTCAAGAATGGGCTTGCCCTGGGTGTTCCCTTGAAGAATTTCAACTTTGAAGATCAATGCTTATCGTGCAAAAAGGGGAAGCAACACAAGAAATCCCATCGCACCAAGAAGGTTAACTCAATAGTCAGTACCCTAGACTTACTTCCACATGGATCTCTTTGGTCCCGTGAATGTAAAAAGTTTAGGAGGAACATCGTACTTCTTGGTGATCACTGATGATTTCTCTCGATACTCTTGGGTATATTTCCTGAAGTCAAAGGATGAAACGGTTCAGATGGTGATAAATTTGATTACCAAAGTTGAGAACATTATGGGAAAAAGAGTTAAATACATCAGGAGTGACAATGGGACTGAGTTCAAGAACTATCAGATGGAGCTCTTCTGCTTACAGAAAGGAATCGAACATCAGTTCAGCGCTCCGTATACTCCGCAACAAAATGGAGTGGCTGAGAGGAAGAACAGAACGTTAATTGAAGGAGCCAGAACCATGCTGGCTGATTCGAAACTTCCTGTGGTGTTCTGGGCTGAAGCTGTTGCAACAGCCTGTTATATCCTTAATCGAGTGTTAACCGTTAAAAGATTAAATAAAACATGTTATGAACTTATGCATGGGAGAAAGCCCAACTTGAGTGGTCTTGAACCATTCGGGTCCCCGTGTTCGATATTAAAGGCAAATTCTAAAGTTGGTGAAGTAGCCGACGAAGGAATCTTAGTCGGATACGTTGTTGGGACTCCCAACAGATGAGTCTTTAATACATCGACCAGCAAGGTTGAGGTGGTCTGTAACACTGATATCACAAGTTACAAATCACCAAAACCAAGCAAGGGACCCGCTGGGGTTTTCGACTATGATAGACTTTTCAAATCTTTTAATATACCTTATTTGGATTGTGCAGAAGTAGATGAAAGAATTGCTTCGAAGATGATTTTTGATGAGGAAGACAATTATGTGCAAAGACCGAAGTATGATGAATGCCAGCCTTCCTCATCAAATGCTGTCAATACCCCTGCTGCCTCTACTGAAGAGGAATTTATCAATCGTTTCACTCTCAACAACAATCACCCACTGATGAGCTACCTTCGAACCTGGAAGACAATCTAGATGTCAGTGCGGTTCCGACTACGAGAGTTCACAAAAATCACCCATTGGAGAATGTGATAGGTGATCTGTCCGACGGTGTACAAACAAGAAAAAGCTTGAATGAGCACACATATGTTTATACAAGCATTAAAGATTCAGGCATAATCAACGAGTGCTTGTACACCTGCTTCATCAGCCAGATTGAACCAAAGAACTATCAAATGGCTCTCAAGGACAATTCGTGGGTCGAAGCCATGCAAGAAGAATTAGCCCAGTTTAAAAAGACGGAGGTATGGAACTTGGTTGCAAAACCAAAGAATGTGCATGCGATTGCACAAAATGGGTCTTCAAATGCAGAGAGATGAGAAAGGGATTATTATCAGGAATAAGGCGAGGCTAGTTGTAAAAGGCTTTAATCAGCAAGAGGGGATCGATTATAATGAGGTGTTTGCTCCTGTCGCGAGATTGGAAGCCATTCGTTTGTTTTTGGCATTTGCTGCACATAAGGAGATGAAGGTATTTCAGTTGGATGTGAAGAGTGCGTTCCTAAACGGTAAAGTCGATGAGGTTGTGTACGTTGAGCAACCTCCGGGTTTTTCCTGACCCAGACTTTCCTGATCACGTATACAAGCTAAGTAAAGCACTGTATGGGCTACATCAGGCCCCTCGTGCCTGGTATTCCACACTATCCGACTACTTGCTTGAGAATGAGTTTGAAATAGGAAAGATTGATAGCACTTTGTTCTTTAAGAGAAAAGGGAGCGACTTTCTACTGGTGCAAGTCTACGTGGACGACATCATCTTTGCTGCATCAAAAGTCGCAATGTGTCAGGAGTTGAGGCCGTCATGAAGAAGAGATTTGAAATGAGTGCTATGGGTGAACTAACATTCTTTTTAGGACTGCAGGTTGATCAGAAGAAAGATGGGATGTTCATTCATCAGACTAAGTATATCCATGATGTTCTCAACGCTTCAAGATGGAGGACAGCACTCCATACGATACTCCAGTCTGCGTCAACCCACAATTGGGTGCTGATTCAGACAACGATGCAGACGTGGACCCAACTCAATATCGGGCAATAATAGGCAAACCCAAAGGAATCTCACTTGAAGGGTGCAAAGAGGATTCTGCGGTATCTCAAAGGCAAGCCTAAGCTGGGGTTGTGGTACACGAGAGGAGGAGACTTGGAGTTGGTCGCCTACACAGATTCTGATTATGGAGGGTGCAATCAGAGTCGGAAGTCAACTACAGGTGGATGTCAGTTTCTTGGTGGCAGATTAGTGTCATGGCAATGCAAGAAGCAGACCTCAGTCGCGATTTCAACCTGTGAAGCAGAATACATGGCAGCATCTAACTGCTGCTACCCCAGGTTCTTTGGATTCAACAACAGTTGCGCGATTACGGTCTGAATTTCACTCATACTCCTATTTGCATTGATAATATTGCTGCTATCTCAGTAACTAACAATCTCGTAAAACACAGTAAAACTAAACATATTGACATCCATCATCATTTTATACGGGATTGTGCTGAGAAGAAAACTGATTGTGCTCGAAAAGGTTGATACGCTAGATAATTTCGCTGACATGTTTACGAAAGCGTTTGACAAAACTAGATTTCAAAACCTTGTTGAACTGAATGGGATGATCAATCCCGAGTAACCCTGCTTTTTGTATTTTTGTTTAAAAAAAAAAAAAAAAAAAAAGGTCACTATCGCTTAGAATTATGTCGGTTGCCTCAGTTGGAAGGACATATCTTCGGATATGTTTGGTCCTCATTTCTACTTGTTGAATATAAGGATAGCCATTAACCAGATGACTGAAAGTGACCGGGGCGGGATCATACTTAGTTAGAAGGGACACATACTTGTATGTGGTCGGTCCAGCTGATCCATTGGATCTTCGGGATAGCCGTTTACCTGAAATCTTCAATTTGATCGGGGCGATTGAAGTTAAAAATTTTTACGGGAGATGAAATTATTTTTCAAGTCTACTACTTCGTAAGAAGTTCCTTTACTATGTTTAACAGAAAATTGATCCAACCTTGGAAAGTGATAGATATACTGATTCTGTGTGCTTAACTAGTGAAGTTATTAGGCCTAAAAGACTTTAGAACAGTCATTGTATGTCATGGTAGCTTTTTATGGTGCGTAAAAGTAGAAGTTATACTAACTAAATCTACTCGATTTTACGTGGAAACTTCTTAACAATTGTGCATGTCTCCATATATATCTTTCCGAATGACAGGCAGAAAAGCGATTACCCAGTCATACACGAGCCCGTGAGTGTTCTGATTCCCGTGAAGATAGCGTGTCAAGAAACTGCAGTGATCCAGATTTGGGACTTGCAGTAGTTTATCTGAAGTTTGTGTAAATACTTAAAAAAAAATAAAAAATAAAAAAAAATAAAAAAAATAAATAAAAATAAATTAGTTATTGAGACATTATAGAGTTCATAATGATAAGACTTCTCAATCAAGATGCAAGATAGAGAACGGGATTAAGAGTCCAAAGATCGAAGAGTTCCTACTATTTAATCAGACACTACGGGTCGACGTCAACTCGGGGTGACTTGGGGAAAGCCAAATACGCTTTGAGAATAGATAGGAGGTATCATAATCTTTGAGTTGTTGCCCACTTAAGTTTTGAGCTTAATTGAACCTAACCCGTATCATAGAAACGATGAAAACCATTTTAAGTTAATTACCTGCTTACAACCTGTTTCTTTATGTCATAATAAAGCTGAACACGGATCTGTGTGACAGTCACGTAGTTAGTATGATTCCTGTCTGGATCTTTTCTAAAACATGGTAGTCCCTATCGAGACTGAAATTTGATCCCTTGTACTTTAAATTTTAAAATTTTTCTACTTATGTAGTTGTATGATTTTATATCTGGTTACTTGGTCTTGATCGTATCATTTAACACTTTAAAGGTTGTTTTTAAAACTTAATTGCAAATTGTTCAAATTAGAGGGGTTTGTTTTGAAAATTTTAATACCGGCGAAGTTGTCCATAACTTCGCCTGCATTAGGCGAAGTTATCCACAACTTCGCCTGTATAATTTTGACCCTATATAAAGGAAATTAAAGGTCAAACTGGTTCACTATTTTCAAAACCCAGCGAACTTATCCAGCGAACTTAACCTCTAAAGCCACTGCGAACTTGTCGATCTTCATCTATGTTCTTATTCCAGTTTCTAATCCGTGTTTAAGGTGTGTAGGGTAATCGAATCGATTAATCATGTTCATTAACGTTTATCATCGGTCGATTCGACCCGATTCACGTTCTCGTTTTTCGAACCCTTAACAACCGATTTTCAAACGTATCTTTACGTGTTCATAATCAATCTAATCGTCTAAATCGTCATTAAATCAAGTTTTACGAGATCCGCAAGCTCAAAATTGACCAAATCACGTCGTTCGATAAACCCCTAAACTGATGCCGTTTCATATTCGACGAAGCTTACAGTTTAGGCGA
This sequence comes from Bidens hawaiensis, assembly GCF_021521415.1. NCBI lineage: Eukaryota > Viridiplantae > Streptophyta > Magnoliopsida > Asterales > Asteraceae > Bidens > Bidens hawaiensis. The sequence goes on from NW_027506757.1 coordinate 12,375, forward strand.
AGTTGTCCGTAACTTCGCCTGAGGCTTAACTTCGCCTGATAATTATTTTTAAAACAGTTTATGAGGCGATGTTGTGGTTAGGCGAAGTTACCATTAACTTCGCCTGGACTTTTTTACTTTACAGTTAACAGACGAAGTTAAAGTTGAAGCGAAGTTGTTTCCTAACTTCGCCCCACCTTTAACTTCGCCTATACTGAAAATATCACAACTTCGCTCATGGTAACAGGCGAACTTGTGATTTGCTTTGTCGTTTATCTAACTTAGTCTGTTTGGTGCATATATGGCTGCTATAGGTGGTGCAGGTGGTGATGACGGTGGTGATAACCAGAGACAGTTCTTCCTCGGGTCACAACATGTATATAACATTAGACCCGGAGGCGAGCGGAGTTGATGATTTCCGCGAAATCATCACATTCCTACTACGCTCGCGTATATTCCACGCGATTACGACAACACTGCCAATATACTTGCCAAACATTGAGGATTTTTGGCAGACCGTGGAATATGATTGTAGGGTCGAGCCCCCGGTGATGCGAGCAACAGTCAACAATCACATTGTTCAGTTCTCATCTAAACAGATCCGGGCGGCTTTACGATTTGGAGATGAGACGAGGGATGACCCGACAGATTTTGTGGCTCCTTTCCGTGATGGAGCGTTTTTGAGGATGGGATACTCAAGTCCCTTGGGAGATACCCAGAGAAGGAAGGAATTTTTACTTGACCAGTGGCGCTTTCTCATGCATGTCATGATTGTTTGCATGTCAGGGAGAAAGGCGAGCACTGATGGCATGGGCGCGACCATGCAGTCGGCAATGACTGCTCTGACTTATAATAAGCGTTACAGCTTTAGTCAGATTGTCTTCTACGAGATCGATCGACAAAGAAGAGCGGTGGCGCGTGAGAGATTTATCATGTATCCAAGATTTCTCCAAATGATCTTGAATCATGTTGCTCCAACGCTACCTCAGCGCGACCAATCCGATACGTAGAAAGTGTGAGCAAAAGGATCTTTGCCCAATGCAGATCTCCAGTGCGAGGAGCAAACCTGAGCTCCGTCATCGGCATACTCCACTATTTGGGTACTTGATCAACCGGGGTATGTGCCTGCTCGTGGGGACGAGTTTCGGGACCAGGCACCACAACAGGCAGGAGCACCTCAAGCTATACCTGCTGCTCCTGTTGTGTCACCGGAGGAGAACGTTAACCTTGACGCAGAGTTTGGCGGTCAAGGATTTTTTGACATGGAGAGGGTTGATCCAGAGGAGATTGTGCAAGTCTCTGTTGCACATGTTTCGGGTGTGAATGTTACTAGGGCAGCTACAACGGTGGCTGACTCAGATTCTGATGATGACGTGGCCGAAGCAAGACGGATTTTGGTAACACATGAACGGACTCATGGGAAAAGGAAGAGAACTGATGATGATAGCGAGTCAGACTATGAAGAAGAAGTTCAACAGTTGATTCGCAGATCAAGAAGGGAACGGATAGGTGCAGGATCGGGAGCCGGTGAGAGCTCGAGGGTGGTACGTTTCACCCCACCCGCACTTTCCGGTATGATAATGGTTCCCTCATCATTACAGGTTACAAGGCCAAGCGCCACGGACATTCCCGTGGTGGCTACCTCATCCTCATTTGGCCTCCCACTCACTTCATTTCAACTATTGGCTCCGGAGATTGTATCGTTGCCACCTCCAACTCTTACTCCAACGGAGGTCGTGGCACATTTTATTGAGTCGACGGTTGTGGCCACTGCAGGGTTATCGGTGACGATACCACCTGCGGTTACGTCTACTTCTGAGGTCCCGGTTACATCGGAAATTCCTCCTCAGTACACTCAAGATATATCACATCTGAGGTTTGATTTCGATGCAACCTTATCAGACTCTGAACGAATAGCAGCACTTGAACGGGTCGTGGCAGAACAGTCAAGGATTAATCTTATCCAGACCCAGGCTATTCAACGCCTAGTTGCAGAGAATCAGATGCACTCGTCCCTACTGGTAGAACATGGAAAAATCATAGATGCTCTGAAGGAGTTCTTGGCATCTCAGGGGGAGACGAGCTGTAAAGGCGATGAGTTGAGGACCAAGAGGAGAAATGATCGAGACGATGATCCCAATGCATCGAAAGGTGCAGGTGGTGAGTTGCCAAGAACTGTACAAGCTCTTGGGACTTCCACAACTCAGGGGGAGTCGACAACTGCAGCTGGTGGTGATGATGTGGTGGTAGTGGAGGTTGAGGAGATGGATGATGGCTTTATGTGTGATGATGATGTATTACCGAGTGTTGAGATAGAGAAGATTGGTGAACAGATTGTGATTGATGATGAGATAGAAGAGGGAGAGATAGTAGAAGAGAATGTAGAGCATGAGATTCCAGAAGTCGGTAACGCAGATATGAGTAAAGAGATGGGAAATGATGAGACTGAATGGGAAGAGCAGCCTAGATGGAAAGAAGGATATGCTCAGTGGTTCGTCAAAACGAAGAAACCAGCGGTTCCTACTATGTTTAAGAAGACTTACAACATTAGAGGCTATGCTGAAGCGAGAAATGGGATTATCTGCTGGATATACGATGAGCAGTTGAGGCTCTTCGTGATTAAGAGATATGATGGTATTCAGTACTTCAAAAGAATGTTGAGATCGTTGAACACACTGCCAGAATGTGAAGTGAAAGACTTAGCCAGATTGGGATTGATAAATCGAAGTGATGATAATATGGCTAGAGTCATCGGGAAGATAGTATGGAAGGAGAGTATAAAGGAAAAGAAGTTCGAGCTGCTGAAACCACAGAAGGGTAAACTTATCAAAGATAAAGATAGAGGGTTGAGAGCAGATGGCAAGCCTTGGATGATTATGAAGTATAAACCGATCCGGTGTTTGAAAAAAGTGCCGATGAAACAAATGCCCAAGGATGTGCTCAAAGAGTTGAAGTGGTGGTATGTAGATTGTGAGATAGCTGAAGCAGTGATGGAAGATGAAGATGAACAAGAGCTGCTGAGAGTCTATGATCCGATGCATCTAGTGAACCTGTCTCGAGCTGATCTGCAGGTGCTGAATGAGAAGAAAATCTTTTATATTCCTGCTTGGAAAGACGAAACGAGGAAATATCAAAGAGTTGTTTTGGTATGTGTACGAGAATGAGTGAATGCCTAAAGATGAAGATTCAAGATTGTTGAAGATTACAAGACACGTGCTTGAAGATGAAGAGATGAAGCTACTGCCAAGGGGGAGTCTGTTGGTGCATGATGTCAGTAGTTCAGTGTCTAGTGTCTGTAATCGTGTTTGTAATGTTTTGTATTTGATGTAAGCGAAGTTAGCTAACAAGTTCGCTGATATAGGCGAACTTGTTAGACAAGCGAAGTTAGGGACAACTTCGCCTGAACATGCCAGGCGAAGTTGTCGTGATATATATTGATTAGGTTACGGCTTAATCAATAAGAAGTTTTGTTATTCGAGTTTACGAGTCAGAGAGTCCTGTAATCAGTGATTGATATCACGTGTTTAAGGTTGCAATATAACGAGTATTTGTTTATTGTAACGTGTGTTCGATTGTGTTAACTCGTATCGTCTTCTACGCTCGAAACGTCTTACGTAGGGATTCCGCACCTACGTAGAACGAGATATCTCGTGTAGATCCAGCTGGAAACCTACAATTTCCTCCGATAACCAACTCGATTATACCAAAATACACCCCTGTTTCGGCCTTAAACCAAAACCGATACCAAATTCACTCAAAAACAATCCAAACTTCAATTCCAACTCACAATCCTTTACCAATACTCATATCAACTCAAACTCAATCCAAACCAACCATAATTAATTCAATTAACTTTAATTTGATTCAAATTCGTTAAAACAGAACAATCGCAATCTAAAATTCTAAATAAACACCAAACAAAGTGTAATTGAGCCCCAACGGCTCTGATACCACTTGTTGGAACCCGATTCGTATCAATCCAATAACAATTTACAGATCTCAGATCTGTTTATAATAGATTAATACCTTAACTATAGATCTAGCTCATAATTAACTTTGATTCAGTGTTGTATGTATGTATGTATTATCAGTATGTATATAATAGTAATTGTATAATATTAGGATGAAGATCGAGAGAGAATCTGGACAGAGTTTCGTTAATTAGATCTCAAAACTTAAATTAAACGTGAACAGTGTTCACTATATATAGAAGATAGGTCTGGTTCGCTAACATCCCCTAGCGAACCAGACGCTACTTCGTTACATACATTAATAAGACGAAACACCCTTGGATTCGTTAACATCCCCTAACGAATCAGGAGGGAATAAGCTTAAATCTTAGTTCGCTAACATCCCCTAGCGAACTAGACCTTACACATAATGAACTAGACAATAATTAAACTAATTATTACATTAAATATAAAACAAATACGTTAACGACAATTTCAAAGACTCAAGACGCAAAACCGTGCACTAACACATTACCGGAAAAACTAACCGGAAAAAGGTAAATACGTCCACATATTAGCTTCATCGCCGTTTTTGATTTACAACCTAAACTGATTTTAATAAAATTAGTTGACAATGAAAATAAAGATAAAAATATTAGAGGAAACAATAACCGGAAGAAAATATAATATTGCCGGAAATACATATATCAACAATCGGAAGTTTATTATAAAATATAAACTTACCGGAACACGATTAATACATATCTAGATCTAGAGTAGCCGGAATATATGAGAGGGTGAAAAGAGATCCGGCTAATAGAGAAAGAGAGAAAAATAAGTTTAGGGTGAAAAATTTTGAATTATTAAGGTTTAAATATAGGGTGTTTGGTCAACATGACACGTGGCAGCCTAATAGAGATTATGTGAATGGAAAGTTATTGACTGGATTGCACATGTGGATAGCCTAGAAGAAGGCCATGTATACAATTGTATTGATTTAATAGTATTTAAAGATTTCTCTTTTTAATATTTATTTTCAATTTTTAATAATTCCATACTAATTTAAAAGAATTAATATCATCATAAACATGTTAATATATACTATTTAATAAATAAAACATTCTAAATGCCACATGTCATTACTACATTAATCCTTACAAAATTTTCCCTCCTCTCTCTCATATTAAGTACATTTCTCTTTTTAATATTTCTTTTCAATTTTTAATAATTTCATTCTAATTTAAAAGAATTAATACCATCATAAACATGTTAATTTGTTTAATATAAAATATATTGCATTAGTTATTGATATTAGATTTTTACAGGTAACAAATACAAAATGGGTGGGTTTCTATAACCGGTTAAACTATCAAACATTGTTCATGTCAAAACAGTTTAAGATTAGAATGAGTTTTAGTACACGAGTTGGTTTAAAAAAGTAGTCATTTACAACTAAGTTTTGATATAGAAAATAACAAATAAATAATTTATGATTTATGAATTTTCTAACTTTTTATTTCCAAATTACGTAGTGTGTAATTTTTTTTACCGTATAATATATCTTTATATATGTGATACATTTTTTTTGTATTTCACATTATGTTATTTTGAAAAAAAATTACTTATTTTAACCCGTGTGCATACCCTAATAATATATGCGAAGGTTAAAGGGTTGCATACTCTAATAATATATGTGAAGGTTAAAGGGTTGCATACCTTAATAATATATGCGAAGGATATAGGGCGTAATGCTCTTTAAAACGCAAGGTACGAATATGAAAGAAAGAAGGAATGAAGGTAAGCAAATATTAAAGTATGAAAGTATGAATGAAAGTATGTAAATGTGTATGTATTGTATGTTATGTGTTTAACTAGAACTCACTCGGCGTATCTGACTTTTAGTATGCACGCAAGTGAGTAGAATGAGACAGATGGCTTGAACGGGGGCACATGGCAGAAGAATAAGAGTGTGGCATCTGAAGACTCAAGACGTTTTAGAATTAATATTTTGATTTGAAAGACAATATGTTTTAATAAGACAAATTTATAGATTTACTTGTAATGTTTTATGAATGTTTACTATTCTGTGAATGTTTTTATATTAACTCTGATATTTAGAACTGTGTTTATAAGTAAATCCAACACCAAATGTAGGACACCGGTAACACAGACTTACATTTTTAGACTTTTAAGTAAGCCAATCCGGTATCAATAAAGAACAAGTTCACTTACACATTTCTGTAAATTTACATCAGGCCACATTGAAATTTTTATGCTTCTCATATAGTGATTTGTTAATGAAAGAAAGTGAAACTCACTTGCTCCTAAATATAGTTTTCGTTTAATTGCTTTGAGCCCAAAACAACACATATATGTTAATTCTTGCTAGCCAGATAGCATGGATGAAGATATGGATGGGGTATGGAGAGCACCAAAGTTACCAAATCCAACATAAATTGTTTTACACTTACTAGAATGGTTATCAGGTATTATCAGTTAAATAACTAAAGTTATGTTTCGTCATTTCTATAATTGTTATTATGCAACATCTGTAATAATGAGTTAGTTTTATAAGGATTAATTGCTATGGCATCAGCTTGGTTACACAAGGCGTCAAGATGAATGAAATACCGCAGGATATTATAAGAAACAAGAATGTTTAAGGGCATCTAACACCATTAATAAATTTGTTTGGGATAACAAACATAGAGACAACAATGTTCTCATTTCAAAGGTACATAAAAAATGAATCTTTAATGTTAAACTTATACATTATTTGTGACATAGTTTTTAAGAAAAATTGCATATGATGATATAGCTAAATATCCTCAATACCGGTCATATTTTGGTATTTTATAGGTGAAATGATTTCTTCTCGGTGTTATATGACTGCTGCAAGCACCGTGCCTACAGTGGCTGGTAGATAAACATGTTTTTAATATGTTTTACTATGCCCTGTGGTATATCTATGTTCACATTATGAAAAATCTGGTTAGTAAGGAAGGTATAATGATTGTGTTGTTTAGATGACACTTTAATTCCATATGGGTTTATTTACTATATGTTTTATTTCAATTCAACGGTTTCAAACATTTTCTAAGAATTAATATTGCTTCACTTATGTGAAGCATTTGTCTAGCAAGTCTTATCATGCAAGGAATATGCATCATATATTAGAAACTATAATATGAACTAAGCCTAACAAGTTTGCCCCCCCCCCCCCCCCCACCCAACATCCAGTTGGCAGCACAACTAAGCCGCAACGCGGCGGGTAAGCCAACTAGTTGTTCTATAAAATATAATGGGCAAGTATGTGAATATTTCTACCAAGAATCAAAGTTTTGAATAAATAAAAAGTATATTTAGCAATGTTTTATTTAAAAAACAAACCAATTTTATACTCTTAAAACAATCAGTTTCGACCGGAACTTATTCCGATCATAGCCCGATTCGACCCGAACACATTTTACTAAAAAAACACATTGGAAATAATTGGTAACCAGAAGTTGTGATGGAGAAATTGTTTTTTCCGCGCTAATTGTTGCTACGTTTGTCGGTTTTGAAGTTGAAAACGAAAAACATATTCTATGTAGTTTAGATATATGAACTATTTTTCATTCAAATTTTGACTTTTTGTGGTCTAACTAATGACTCGTTAATATTGAATTGGTACTTAACTATACCAATGATGATGTTAACCAAGTAAAACTTTAAATGGAAAAGTATTAATGAACATCATTATTTATTAAAAATCACAATGAAAATTGAAGCGCATGTCGAATTCGAAGTTGAAAAGCAGTCATTTGACACGAGAAGTAAAACGATTGCTTTTTTACCTGTGGCTACATATTTCGGAGCAGCATAACCACTGGTCCTAAGTCCTGACTATTCAAGTCGAAACATATGTGTTATACCCTACAGTCCGTTTCCTGACTATTCAAGTCGAAACATATGTGTCATACCCTACGGCCCGTTTCTTGGTAGCCCAATATCTGAAAAGTCTTCCTGTGAATCATGCATTTTTCCAATATACATATATATTAAAGATAAATAATATTATATATTATAGTAGTAATTATATTAAATCAATTACTCGTCTACTATTATGTCTCTCGTCACCACCTCCGACCTGTAGGGTTTATATCGGTTCTTCAAATCAATTACTGAAAATAAAAAATCAAATAAGGCTTTAATGACATAAATATAATAATATTACCTGGAGATTGATATTCAAAAAGTACTCGAATGGCTTTAGATTACAGACGAACTGAACCTGAAAAATAGATTTAAGGTCTTATATCATGATCGATAATCAAAATACTATAAAAACTACCAAGAGGTTGATATTCAAAATCAATTATGACGACTTTAGATTGCAGACGAACTGATCATGAAATTTCTATTTAGGGTTACCGCTTAAAGAGAGATGGAGGCGTGCTGAAGATCCATACAGAAAACCCTATTAGATGTCAGGTAGAGCATTTTTGTTGAAAAACCTATTGGTTTATTAGACAGTAATAAAATATTGAAGTAAAATTAATTAAGAAAATTAGGAATTGTCATGTGAAAATTTGAAGAATTCTAGTTAAATAAAAAAATGAAAGTTGTCTGAAAATTAGTTTAGAGAAAATTCCAATTTGACTCCCTGAAATATATCGTCGGGAGATGGAATAGCCCCTGAAAAGTAATTTGCGCATTTTGGACGTCTGTGATATTTGGGCGGGGAAATTTGTGCCCTTCCGTCAGTTGACAAAGCGTTGACCTGTTAAAAAATGTTGAAATTATGTTTTTACCCCTAAGCCTTTAATTCATTTTAAAAACAATTATCCAAAACCATGTAAATGCCGGGATTCGAACTCGAGACCTCTGGTTTAACAACCCACCAAAACTACCAGTTGAACTAAGTTAATGTTTGGTATAGCTATACAACATAAACTATATATTATCACTTTTATCACTTATCTTCCCTAATTATAATTAGGGTTTCTAAGTTTTAATTCCAGACAATTAATCCATTCCAACTCCAAGATTTAATCAAGTTATAATAACAAGTGAACACATCTAATACCTATTATCTTAAATGAAATGTTCACCATTTCCAGAATCATCTATAAGTTCATTTGATTCATGTACATAACTACCAAAAAGTCAAATAAAAAACACAAACACACCAGAGATATCAAACCAATAACTTTCAAGAAACTGACATATATGCACTCAACAACTGTTAATTTGAACTGAACACCATCGTCATCAGTAGCACCATCGTCAACAACTGTTAAACTTAAACACAGCCGCCGCCGCCGCCGTTAAACTTCACACCATCGCCGGAAGTGGAGAGAAGTTACGACGGTGGTGGTGTTGTACGGAAGAAGGGAGGTAGGTGAGAGTGAAAGATTGGTTTAGTGTTAATCTTAAACACCGCCGCCGCCGCCGTGAAACTTCACGCTTTCGCCGCTTTATCGGAATTATTGAAGCGATTGGTGGTGGATTTGAGAGATTTGAGGGTTTGAGTGATGAAATCTAGGGTTTGAGGATTTGAGAGATTCGATTAATTGTTATGAAACTAATGATGAAGATGATGAGATTAAGAGGGATTTGAGGTTGATAAGTAAGAGGGATTTGAGGTTGATGAGATGCTGATGAAGATGAAGGATTTGAGGTCTGTTGATGATGATTATTATTATGAAGATGAATTTTATGAAGATGATGTTACTTTGATGATTATTATTAATATATTAGTATAAGTATAAGGTAGCTGCTGTTGCTACTATTATTATTATATACATATTAATATTAGTATAAGGTAGCTGATGTTGATACGATGATTATTATTATTATTGTTATTATTATTATTACTATTATTATTATATTTATTATTTATTAGAAGATTACTAAAATACCCTTAATATGTTGGTATTATTACTAAAATACCAACAGTCAACTAACTGTCAACTAATGGTAGGAGTCAGAAGAACCCGCCGGAGACATACAGGTGTCCATAATGCGCAAATTAGTTTTCAGGAGCTAATCCGTCTCCCGCTGATATATCACAGGGAGGCAAATTGGAATTTTCTCTTTATTTTATAATTGTAATAACATAGACTATGCACATAATCATGCAGTGCCTAATATTGAAGTAACTTATATCATTATACTTTCTTTTTTTTCAAAAATACATTCTTTTTATTAAACAAAACATAAAAATACTAACAAGATAATCATCTTAATAGGTTGACAAGAAATATACAAGGCTAACAAAGATCACCAAGTATTTAACATTTGACATGAAAAACATCAAAAGTTACAATCTTTAAAATCTAACTTAACACAATCAAGCACAACCTGTAAGAACCCAACAAAGTAACAAATTTTAAAACACAAGACTTATTCGCTGCTAGAAAATAATCCTTTAATGACACATTTTTAATAGCACGCTATGAATAAGTGGCATCCAAAAAGTGTGTCATAAAATAATATCATCTTTTAGAAAATTTGAAGGCATAATGACACTTTGGAAGAAGTCAAGAGAGCACTTTGAACTTTGAAGGAATAAACTTTTGTCTAATGACAATGGTGTGTGGTTAACCCAATCATTCACTTTGGAAGAAGTTAAGAGGGCTGTTTGGGATTGTGGTGGGGATCGGGCTCCGGGCCCTGATGGTTTTAATTTCCCCTTTTTTAAACGGTCATGGGATTAACCGAGCATGGACTTCTATAGTGGAGTTCTATGATACCGGTGTAATATGTAAGTAGTTCTTCTTTTATACATCGTATTCCTAAAGTTAATGATCCGCAATCATTCTTGAATTATAGACCCATCAATTTAATAGGGTGTATAAGTAAGGTGATTTCTAAAGTTCTTGCTAACAGACTGAAAGGGTTCTTGATTTAGTGGTCTCGGAATCACAAACGGCATACGTTTCGGGAAGAAGTATATTAGATGGTCCCCTCATCTTGGCTTAAAAAATCAAACATATAGGCTTTCTTTTTGAAGATTGACCTAAATAAAGCTTTTGACTCAATTAGTTGGTCCTTCGTTGACTCGGTGCTCCGTGCTATGAATTTCCCGGTATGTTGGAGATTATGGGTAAGTGGTATACTTCAATCGGCCCGCGCGTCGTCTTCATAAATGGTTCCCCCATATGAGAATTTCAGTGTTATAGATATCTACATTCCTCTTCATCATTGAAATGGTGTACTTCTCTTATATCATTATACGTTTGCATTTTGCAACCAATCCAGATCCTAATGGGGGGCCGCGACTATCTCATTTGTTGTTTGCTGATGATGCAGTTTTATTAGGGTTATGGTCCGAGCAGAATATTTTGAATATGGCCCGGTTGTTAAGAATTTCTACTTGGTGTCTGGTCTTCAGATCAACTTAAAAAAAGCGACTTGTATGGCTTAAATGTTCATCTTGGGGAGGTGAAAAATATGGCAGGTCAATTACAACGCAAAACTGGTAAATTTTCTTTCTAGTATCTTGGTCTTCTAGTGGGGGAAAACATGAACCTCATCAATATTTGGAGACCGGCCATTGAAGCATTTGAAAAACGAATGTCGAGATTAGGGATGAGCTCGGTACCGGTACCGAAAATACCGATCGTGAAAATCACAAATTCTTTGTATCAGTACCCGGACGGGACCAGTATTGAAGATAAAAATTTAGGAAATACTGCTACCGGTACCGATCCCGAAACTCAAAACTTTGATACCGTCGGTACCAAAATCGGTACCGATTTCGGTATCGGTATCGAATTTGCTCATCCCTAGTCGAGATGGAAAGCATCCAGATTGTCAACGGGGGCAGATTGGTTCCAGTTAAATTGGTTCTCAATGCATTACCTATCCATTTTTTTCTTCTTGTACAAAGCACAAGTGCATGTTATTGATCGATTAGAAAGAATAAGGTGTGACTTCTTATGGGGAAGTACGGTGAAGAAAAGGAAATTCAATAGGTAAGTTGGGAAAAGGTGACAGGAGATAAAAAAACATGGAGGTCTCGGTCTCATTTCGTTAAGGGACACAATCTCATCTTGTTAGCTAAATGGTGGTGGAGATTCAAAACGGAGCCGGAAAAACTTTGGAGGCGAGTGGTGTCTGGTATTCACTTTAACGATCGGGGTATTAACATGTAAAAACACTCGTCTCGGGCGTTAGGAATAATATTGTAAATAATGACGGTATTGGATGGAATAAAATTCCACCCTGATACCCTTTTCCAAATGTTTTTCACATTGATAACCTATTCACCCTCCCTAAGGAATCATTGTGTGTCTTCTGGTACTTGTTCGAATCATTTTATATTGCAATATTCTTTGATACTGAAGATCTCCATTTACACATACTAAATTGCCAGTTTGGAGCTTTGTCAGCAAAGAAAAAACACACCCGTACACTTCTCTAGTGGTTTTTGCCAATCCATCAGTGGATCGGTCATGTGACCACCTCCCGTATCAGATACACTGTCTAGTTTTTTAGGAGACCTGCCAGCTTTATACCTTCAGCAGTAATAAAAAACGAGGAGTCAACCATTTTACAATTCACCTTGTGCTTTTCACCACAACTCTTATAATGTAGATTCAGCATCCAATAGTTATAGTTATAGGAGGAATTTCCAAGATGATTGGATGAAAATAAGAGAATGTATAGGATAAGCAAATAGAGTGGATATCAAAGGTCTAGATCCAATCAACGATAACAACAAAAATATATGGAGTATTGATAACCCTTACATAAAATTATCTAGAAAACTGTATTACGAATATATCAGTACTCATATTGTTAGCCTCATTGAAGAAGAGTATGAAGAACATGAAAACTGAGAACTATGTTGTATTACCTCACCAATGCCAAGTCTTGACTCAGTAAAAGACTACTATGACCCATATGAAGATGATCCTCACATCCAGACTCAAGATGGAAATAGTCCAGGCCGGAAAACGCGGAAGAAGTTATTAATAATTATGTCTTTTGTTTAATATTGTCTTAATGGTGTACTAACTACTAAGTGTGTTGTTTAAGTCTAATCAATCTTAAAGTGATTGTAAGATTAAGTGTGTATATATTATATATGGCCATTATAATCATTTATATAATAACATATCAAAATATAAATTATACCTTATTATATATTAGTTTGTTAATTGTTGATGAGGTATATTACCCTTACTAACTAATAAATGGTTTCCCCTTGGGTGTATATAAAATAAATTAACATCATAACCTAATTTCAAATACAATTTTATGTGTCTCCTATCTCTTAAACCGGGTTCCTCTCAAGAACCCTAACATCATCCTTAACTATACATCCTAAAGGGGAACTCGGTCAAGATGACAAACATGTCGACTACATTATACTCTGTTGTAGTTACTACTCTCCTAGCTGTAAGGTTCATAGGTTCAATATTTCTCATGTTTTCTATTGCTTACATGAAGAACTGATCAACATGTGGTATTAGATGTTGATTAATTAGTTCTTCATGTTTTCCCTAAAACTGGAATTAAAATCGAAAAACATGAATTTTGATTAAAACCCTATTTTTTCGGTTTTTTGTTTTCATGTTTTGTTAAGAAAACTGGTTATAATTGCTAAAATTAATATTTAAAACTTTAATATATTCGAAATTGGTTAAAAGTATGTTTAAGATTTCGATTCTAAAGAAAACTGATTGAATATTCTTCGAAGATGTTCTTCATGTTCATCATAAAATTCGAAGAATCGTACTTATGTTGGATGAATCGTAGGAATAAAATATTTTGTTTCCAATTTTGATTGATTTTTATCTATTAAAAATTTTGAAATATGATATAGTTTTATTAATAAAATATTTTAAAATCTTGGATAATACAATTAAATCATTTAAATTGGAAAACAAGATAATTAATTAAAATTCGAATTCTATCATTATCATAAATAAGTTTATAGGATTTAAAAATAATTTATGGGATAGAATAATTTATGGGTTAAAAATAGTTTATGGGTTAAGGATTTAAAAATAGATTTCGGTTTTTCTAAAATGGTTTTGGTTACCAAAATCCAAAAAACCTTATAAAACCCGAAAACTCTCATAATCACGAAAACTCACTAAAATCCGGGTTCACTAAAATTCTTAAGAACTCATAATTCCCAAGAACTCAAAAGTCTCGATAACTAATTTCCTGAGAACTCTAATTTTCCCATAAACTGTTCCTAATTAATTTTTTTGTAAACAAATAAATCTTATAAAATTATATAAAACATAAAAAGCTTAATTTGAGTGAACTTTGATGTATCACTTTTGGCCAAAGGTGATCTGTTACATTTATCATATCATTCAAGTCTAATCGAAAGCTTTTGTTAGGTTTTGCGTAACATGATACAAATGTCTCACTTTTGCCCAAATGTGATGTGTTACATTTATGATATCATTCAAGTCTAATTGAAAGCTTTTGTTAGTTTTTTCATAACATGAAATAAATATCTCACTTCTTTCCCAAGGTGATCTGTTACATTTTATCTAGAAATAATAGCTCGTGCATAATTAAAATAATTGTTTCACTTCTGTCCAAAGGTAATGTTTATTATTACTTAAATAAATTTTAATTATGCCCAAAGGTGATTTATTTTTTGTTTAACTAGAAATTTTAATAATAGTCTATAAGTTTGATGTTAATAATAGATATATCACATATTCAATAGAATATAATGATCCTCACATTAATGATCCTTAATTAATCTAATGATCATAAATTCTAATCTGTATTATTTTAATATCCCATAACATTACTCACTATAATTTTTTTTATAAAAACAATTATCTCATCCAAATAATCCACTCTAATATTAAAACATAATATACGTTTTACATCATAAGGAGTTTTAATAACATTTTGCTCTTCTCAGTTTTAATTATTCATTAAGTCATGATATGACTATCTTACTGCTCTTTCTAATAACAATCATTCTATTGAAAACTAGAGCATAACAAATGCGATGAGTCAATCATAATTTCTCTTATGATAATGATAATCATGAACTTATTTAAATAAATGTTATCAATAGAGTTATTCTAGATTTAAGTTTTCCTAAGACTAATCAAAATAACTTTTAAGATGCGTGCATTCCTTCTAAATTCTAACTATAAGGTTCAATAGTATCCCTGAACACATCATAAGGTACAATACCGTGACCCATATAATTAAGGTTCCAACATGAAAAATAAGTACAATTTTATAGTAAATTACATACTAAAATTTTTAATATTATAATTTGGTGTCTTAAGAATCAACTATAACACTCAGAAGTACTAAATGATAATGAGTGTACAGCAACATATGCACAAGAAAAGAAAATGTCTGGTACTGGAAATAAGATGTTATTCAACTCACTACCACTAAAACTTAAAAGAGGATAATTCTAAGGTTCACAGACAAAATACAAGTATTATTTCCAGCTTTAAGTTTTCTAAGTAGAAGTCTCATTGCAAAAATATGTCATTAGATTAGGCATAGGCATTACAAGACTATCCATAATTCAAAAGAACAACCGACTAAGTTGATAGTTATATATATATTAATGATATTTAAGTCTGCTTATCCTAATATTCCCATTAACACATGATTGGTTGAGTCTGTTCTACATGTTTACCCGAAATCAACAAATAACTAACATGAGTGTCAGTGACAAATTTAAATGTTAAGGTTATTAGAACCATGTTAAATTTTCTTTTAATTACGCTTTATGATACCTTAAATATTTAGGAGATTAATTAGTATTTAGTATCAATACTTAAGCTGTATTATGACAGTTATGAGGTTTGCATAGCCAACATAAAGTCACTCTTACCTTAAACTCTCATATTATTTGTTATCAATATCTGGATTGAAACCTTTATAAAATAGAACTAGATGATACTATATACTTTCATACCTTTTGTTATCATGCAAATACAAATTTAACAAAAGACAAATGAGACCTATAAAATTCATTCATTAAAACCAAATTTCATGAGAAATCATGATATGATTGATGAGGGTGATTTTTCATATAATGTCATTCTTAGTGGTTTTAAATCATATGTTAGATGCCTGATATAATGATAAATGTTTATGTTTCCCGTGTATATTTTATTTAATATTTTAATTGTTTTTGTTTGTTTTTAGTCACGATTTGTATACTACTAACGTTTTTATGTTTCCTAGGTTCCGGAAGTTGATCGTGATTAAAAAGGGCGAAAAACGAGCTAAAAAGAGCCAAAACGGAGATCCTGAACGCGTCAGGAAGGAGCCAGAACAGAGAACCGGTCAGACCGGGCCGGTCTGACCGGCCCCCTTGGTGGAGCACGCCGCGCCGCGCGACCGGGGAGGCCAAAGCCCGTCGCGCGGCGCCTAGAGGAAGCTGGGCATGATTTATTTCGTTTTTGTTTCAAGTTGGGCCTTGTTTTGGGTATTTAAACACCTTTAACTTAAACCTAAAGATAACCTGAAGCCCCTAGCCGATTTTGAGAGTTCTTGGAGCTATCTTTCGAGTTTCTTGGTGATTTTGAAGGCAAAAGGACAGCCGGTGAAGACTTATGCGTTCACGTTTGGAGATTACGGGTTTTATCACCTTTAATCTTTCGTTTATTAGATATGTCTAGATTAATGTGAAGCATCTAAAAGAGTATTAAGATATCTTTAAAGAAAACGAAAGACTATAATTTAAAAGAAGAAGTGAGAATTCAAACCGGTAGATTACTCTAAACTTTGTCACATTCAGAGATAAAAAAATGTAATTTTTGGATATATTCTTATGTCAGCAAGTATATCTATATCATGGAGGAGTTATAAGGAACTACTAACAACAATCTAAGTTTTAATGACATAATGTGTTGATTAATCATAACACAGTTAGCAATAAATGTTGTTGAAAATTTATCAGCGGACTCTCAAGTTTATTAACTCCATATAATTATATATTGAAGATTTACTGTGATAAAGTCAGCTACCATGTTTTCTCAAACAGTAACAGTTCGAGAGGTGTTGCATTAAAATTTCGATGTGAAATTATTTATCCGTTTATATACGAATTAAGGAATCTAAATTTTCGTATCGAATACATTCATGATATACTTAAGGATCCGATAACTAAAAGTCTATCACCCATATGTCTTATGTAAGCGCTTAATAATTAAGACGGGATTACTAATGACCATGTATAATTGCATATTGTACTATGAATGACTAATTATTAATTTTCCTCAGTTTTGATTTTGTACGTCTCTTCATATGTTCTGCATGCATAATGACATATAAACGAATTAATATACAAATCAAACGCTCTGAAGGGCTTACTTGAAAATTTTGATCATAACTACTTAGGTTTTAAATAAGGACTGCAATATGATTAATGGGGGTCTTGAGCTGATGATCAATTCAATAACTGTATTTCTCTTCTTCAGTTTTAGTTTAAAGCTCAAATGAGTGTTAACTCCTGATCAGGCTTATCTAATACTCATAATAAATAATTACTCGGTCAAGTGGGAGAATGTAAGATTAAGTATTTAATTATAATATATTTATATATGGCCATTATAATCATTTATATTATAATAGATCAAAATATTAATTATACATTATTATATATTAGTTTGGTAATTGTTGATGGGCCATATTACCCTTACTAACTAATAAAAGGTTTTCCCTTGTGTGTATATATAAAGAAAATAAATTTACATCATAACCTAATTTCACATACACTTTTATGTGTCTTCTCTATCTTAAATCGGGTTCCTTTCAAGAACCCTAACACCATCTTTAACTATACATCCTAAAGGGTAACTCGATCAAGATGACAAACATGTCAACTACATCATACTCTACTTCGGTTACTACTCTCCCTACTCTAACAAGTTCATAGTTTAATAGTTATCTTATTTTCTATTGCTTACATGAAGAACTGATCAACACTAATTAGTTAGGGTAGTCCATATTCATGGGCTTTATGTCATGTCTTATGTCATGTATTTTGTTTTATGAGGTTAGTTAGTTTTTCCTTGCTTATAAAAAGAAGACTTCCCCTCAGTTTTAAACCATTCATTAAAAAAAAACAAAACTTTTTTCTTTTATATATATATATATATATATATATATATATATATATATATATATATTCTTTGTAGTTCTCTCTTAAGTCCTTGAGTTCGTAAGCTCATATTAACTATATATTCTTTGTAGTTCTCTTTCTTGAGTTCTTATGCTCATATTAACATTGATATATTTCTGAATCCCATTTCAAAATATCACAATTTAATGTGACTTGCATGTTTACCTATAAATCCATAAAGCAATTTATTAAACATATATTTCAAACGAATTCAATTCAAAAATCAATGAAATGTACGAATAACTTAACAATAAAATATAGACGATTACACACATATCATAAATAAACAAACGAACATAGCTAAACAACACCTATATGATCATATATGAATCAACATAAATGGACATATGTGAGTGAATGTGTATGAACATTAATGAACGAACAAATCACATGTTCAAATTCGTTTGTTTATCAATAAACAAACTTTCGGTCGAACATTTCATGAATAACTCATTGAACATAGTGATAGTTTGATTAAAAAAATGAACAAAATAAAATGAAAAATATGGTTTTTATTTAATGGGCAAATGCCATAAAAAATCAACACAATTTATGTTTTTGCGATCATAAAAGTCCGTCAACTCAACATTTGCATATAAAAGTCCTTCTACATGTTGAATTTGAACGTAAAATTACCTAAACTCAACTTTTGTTTATAACTCCTTGTAAACTGAAACGACAACTCACGGTACGAACACGAAATAAACGATCGACAACTCTTTGCAACTTGAAATCAACACGGAGTATGTAATTGGAAAATAAATCAACAATAAACTTGAAATCAAACCACAAAAATGAACATATATATTGTGTTTATTATTCTTGTTTGGTATCACCGACTTGTATTTCTTGATTTTCCATTCGTATATGTGTTTTTTAAAACTTACATTCTTGTTTGATAATATTCACATATGGAGTTTTATAGCTATTAAGTTTCATGTCATTTGACCATGAATGCTTGTTAATTATCTAGTGTATTAGGGTTATCTTAGGATCGAGTTACTATTAAATTATTATTAATGATAGTAATATGGTTTCTTCATACTACTTACATTCCATCAACAATTATTTTATTTTTCTAGGTGTTATTTATTTATAGGTTATGTGTGTGTTTTTATAAAATTGATACCCAAATGACGAAGAGGATAATTTTAGTGACAATACTTATGAAGCACGTCACGAAAATGAGAAATTGTTAGACTTGTTATCAATGGACCTTGAAGAGAATAATCTTGTTATTACTTTATATACAAAGGTTTAGGTGAAGGATTTTTATGTTCAAATCCAACAAGTGGAACGACTCTTATATGTAGAATGATTTTATTAAAAATTAGGGATGTTCACGGTCCGGTTTTCTCGGTTTTTGGGTCAAACCGTGAACTTAACCGTTAGTAATGGTTTTTGATTCTTGTAAATCAAAACCAAACATTCGAACTTTTGAACCGAACTGAACCAAACCGTCAGTAACGGTTTGGTTCCGGTTTGGGCATGTTGGGTTGTGACCGTAGTGACGTTTAAAGTTTAAACACAAGCATTCTGAAAACATGAAATGTATATTAGTTGGAGATTAATAGTTTAATGAAAAAAAAAATTTATAAGACAAATTCATTGCAACTTGTTGCTGCGTTCAGATTTCGGCCTCAACCCATCTTTCATTTAGTATTTAGAAATTAATATGAATATTATATATACACTTACATAGCTATGCTACCAGTTTATATTTAACAAAAGTATTGATAAATATATGCATATAACATAAAATATCTAAACTATTTAAATATAATTAAATTATATGGTCCGATCTGGTTTTTTACGGTTGGTTTTGTATACAAATCGTAAACCAAATCATTCGCTACGGCTTAATATTATTGAAATCGATCGACCAATACTTGAGAGAAAAAAAACCGTAAAATCAAACCAATGACCGGTTTAAACGATTTCACAATTTCAAACCGAACCATGAACACCATTGTGTTTTTTTTTTATTTTTTTGCCTTTATTTAATTTAATGAGACGCCGGAAAAGAGTGAACTCCACCCAGATCTCCCGATGCCTCTGAGAAGCAAAATCAGTCCGGTGGTCGTACTTTGGGTTTTACTTCTCTTCGGAACCCTTGTTCTTCTTCTGGTAATAATTCATCTAATAATTAATAATAATTATGTTTATCATCTATTTAAATACATAATATTATTGATGATTATTACAGAATCGGATCAGTGATAATGGAATCGCTTCAGAACACAAATCTCAAGTCAATCGGAAGGTAAGTCAACAAGTTTTTGCATTTCATAATTATTAGTAATAAATAATAATTAGCGATTAATTGGTGAATAATTATTAGGTAAAGGGGTCAGATGGGGATCTTGATGAAGTTACAAACAAAGTTTATTTCGATGTGGAGATTGATGGAAAGCCCATGGGTATGTATGTTTTATATAATGTGAATGTTAACTTTCTTTATACTGTATACTGGATGATCACTGTTGTAGAACTCGCTAGGTGCTTGTCGGGCGGTGGGGTACCCACTATCTACTAATAGGGATTAATCCGACTGGAATTTTATATGTAATTTTTCAAATTTTGACCGAGTTGGGCTGATTTGTACTGGCTTTGACCGACTATCGATTTTTTGGTCCGGTTAGGTGAAATTGAACGGTAGCATACCAATTGGCGATTAGTTTTGTGATTTTTACTACATTGATTGTTGTTATTTAAAAAATAACTTAATATTTTAATCTTGTTCAAACTATTTATAAATCATATTTATGTTATAGAACCATGTATGTTTGTTAGCAATTCTGATGTGTGAGTTCTACTAGCGTTCTTATTTCGTATTGTAAATTGGAATATTTCAGGACGCATAGTCATGGGCCTCTTTGGGAAGACAGTGCCGAAGACAGCAGGTATGACAACCACGAGTACAGAAATTGATATTATTGTGTGTTTCAACTGTCGTTAATTTAAAAAGCAATTAACGAATGCTCTTGTTTGCAGAAAACTTTAGAGCTCTTTGTACAGGTAACGAAACTTTTGATCCTCATTTCTAGGTTTTTTTTTAAACTTAAACTTAGGATATTGAAAATTTTAAGAATTTTAAGAAATTGATTTGCTCTAATATCTTTTAGGGGAGAAAGGAATTGGGAAGAACGGAAAACCTTTGCATTACAAAGGGAGTACATTCCATAGAATAATTCCAAGTTTTATGATTCAGGGCGGTGACTTTACTCGTGGTGACGGGCGAGGTGGCGAATCGATCTATGGTGAAAAGTTTGCTGATGAAAATTTCAAATTGAAACACACTGATCCTGGTAAAATGCAAAGTCAATCATTCATATTTTTAATTTTTAAAAATTATAATACACAAAAAAATGGTAAAATGCAATGTTTATTTATGTTCTCAAACATTCTAAATATATATAAACAAAATTCAGTTATTTATAGGACCTACACATGTGTAGCTTATGTGTATCATGAATAAAATTTGTTAAATGGTTTTTTTTATGCATATAACATTGGCATTTGTATGTAAGAAGTAGAAGTTTTAAAAGATGAATCCCTTATAGAAAAAAAATTACGATTTAGGTTTGTTCTTGTTTTCGTAATAGTTAGGCTTTTGTAGTGAACCTTATAAACTTAATTTATTTAATATACCAAATTAAGAGGTATTATGCTTTTTTCACATTTCCTTTTTTACTCAAGTAGTTCAGTTTAATTCACTAAGAGATAAAACATAACCCAAATTAACCCATTTGTTGGTAAATGGGTCAAAATTGTCAATTGTAGTTCTTGCGTAACTGCAAAAATGATTGATTTTGAACAGTTCTCGCCAAGTGATAGTTCTTTTGGCATATGCAATTTTACATTTTTGTCCAAAATGCTATTTTGGTTGCACATTTTGGTTAAATTTGTAATTTGAATAAGAACAATGACTAGTTTGCAGTAAAAATTAAGGTGAGGTGGTAAAAGGGTCTACTATTTGGTCTAAATGTTTATTTCTTGACTTCAACAGGAGTCCTATCTATGGCAAATGCTGGGCCTGACACAAATGGTTCTCAGTTTTTCATCACAACTGTCATAACTAACTGGTAAGCTTAGTTTCTCAAGTTTGACCTTTTTGGTCAAACTCAACCTCTTTCATTTTCAAAATTGATATGGTATCTCACTATTTCTTTATGAGTAGGGATGTAAACGAAACGAAACGAACTGAACGAGACCTTGATGGTGTTCGTTTGTTAAACATTTATACGATAAACGGACGGTTCACGAACGCCTAACCGAACGTAACTTTTTGTTCGTGTTCGTTCACTAAGGAAACGATATTGTTCGTGTTCGTTTGTTTAGATCATAATCGAACACAAACGGACATAAGTAGACACAAACGATTGAATGAACATGTTACACATATTAATTTGAAAAAGAAAATTAACATTCTTGAGCTTAAGCATTAGACATAATCATCTAAGATAAATATAAAGTTAATTACATGACGTAATTATTTCAAAATGCTTGACTTAATAGGCTAAAAAAATTATAAAATATGGGAAAAAAAACCTTTGTTACCAAACGTAAACAAATGAACATGAAGAAACGTAAATAAACGGGCATTTACGAACGTAATCGAGCAAAGATTAACAAACACAATACCGAACGTTCACCAACGCAATTGAAAAAAACGCGACATTTGTTCATGTTCATTTGTTTAATTAATCCAACAGAATTTCTCTTCATGTTCGTTCATTTATTAAGCCATCGAACGTAAACGAACATCCCGTCGAACGGTTCATGAACAGTTCGTTGAATGTTCGGTTTGTTTACAGCCCTATTTATTAGGTTTCAGATGGGTTCACTTATCCTGGAAATCTTAACAAAATCATATCAATTTTGAAGATGAAATGAGAATCTTTTTTGTATTTCAAAACTGAAACCATCCTTTTCGGTTTTTATAAGGTTGGATGGAAAACATGTTGTGTTCGGTAAAGTAGTATCAGGAATGGAAGTAGTTTACAAGATCGAAGCTGAAGGGAGACAGAATGGTACACCTAAAACCAGTGTCATCGTTGTTGACAGTGGTGAATTACCCTTGAGATAATATCAAGAGCCTCTGATGTTTCTGTAATTTATATGAACTCAACATTACTAGTTCTGTAATCAAAATTAACATCATACAAGACAATTGTTTATCTAACGGTAACTCATTATCTTCATCAACTTCCATGTTTCAGTGAGCTTTAGAATAGTGATTCTCGTTAACCTGCCGGATTAGAATTCAATTTTGATTCAATACGGATTCAGCTGCGGAGGAAGAACTGAGAGTTGCCGTTCAATCGGGTATCCAGATTTGATGAATGCTTGGTGTGTTGGTTATTTTCAAGGCACCTTGAATGTCATTGGTTCAGTTCGGGTCATGAGCTTAAACCGTTTTTAATTTTAAGATACATAAACCACATGAAGTGAAATTAAATCATTTTAAATACAACCTGAAGCTACCCACTAGAGCTTGAGCTCTATTTCTAAAACTGAAGCTTAATTTATGAGTAGTTTTTCAAACTTGAGTTTAGATTGGTTTTGACTTATTGATTAGTTGGGGAATGATATTTGAAGAACTTGTTAAGTTATAAGAACTTTGAGAACTCAAATGTAATCGTACATTTAATTAAAAGATTGGTTTTTTGTGGTGGTGATTAATTTAAAATTTAACATTAAAAGATAAGAGAGAATGATAATATTTAATGATAATATGATACAAATGTAAAAGAACCCATAACAAAATGACAAAATATTTATCATTTCTTTAATTTAATATTTTATTTATATATTAACCATAATTTTAAATAATAAAACTCATAATTTAATCCAAATTATGAGTATTTCTAAAACTGAAGCTTAATTTATGAGTAGTTTTTCAAACTTGAGTTTAGATTGGTTTTGACTTATTGATTAGTTGGGGAATGATATTTGAAGAACTTGTTAAGTTATAAGAACTTTGAGAACTCAAATGTAATCGTACATTTAATTAAAAGATTGGTTTTTTGTGGTGGTGATTAATTTAAAATTTAACATTAAAAGATAAGAGAGAATGATAATATTTAATGATAATATGATACAAATGTAAAAGAACCCATAACAAAATGACAAAATATTTATCATTTCTTTAATTTAATATTTTATTTATATATTAACCATAATTTTAAATAATAAAACTCATAATTTAATCCAAATTACATAAATTACTTTAATTAAAAAACTGCATAAATTACAAAAATTACCTTGAGTACACAACTTACCCAATTACTACACAATATGCAAATGACATATATTACTCAAATTATATAAACCTATTGCGCAAATTACCCTAATTACAACTACGCCAATTACACTAATTATTAAAACTACATTTATTATCTAAATACAAAATATACAAAATTACAAAGATTAATAATTGCCTATACTACACAATGTACAAAAAATTCACAACAAAAATACAAATTAGATAAATTATATAATATATACCTCCTGTTTCGTAGTTTACTTTCAAACTTTGGCATGTTTTGAATAAAATGATTCCACCACAAAAAAATGTTAATTAAGAAAAAATAGAAATGATCATAATAGATCAAAGTTTCGATCAAATTAGAATAAAAGAAATAAGAAAAACTAAATTAAACTAAAATTAAAGAGGATGTGGTTTTCAAATTACATTAAATAACTATTTCTATTTAAAAAAAACTACTAACTGGAAGAACAAATCCCACTTCTTTAATTTATGGTTCCATGTTTGAATATAAAACATAATAATTTTTGAGACTACGGGTTCGTAGGAAAATCAAATAAACACATAAAATAAAATAAAAATAAATAAATAAAATAATTACCTCCATATTATAACCCAATTATATAAACTATTTTTTATTTTATATAGAAATATAAAATAATATTTGAATTGAGATAAAAATATCAATAACTAAATTTCCCTTTAATATTTTAAGTATATGATGATGTGGTGACGTGGTCCACTCAAATTGTTCTTATGTTCTTAAAAATCATTATTTTTCAAAATAAATCATACATTGATTACATAATATATATATATATATATATTTATATATATATATATATATATATATATATATATATATATATATATGGGATGGATCTTGCGAAAAGTGATATTACAGCGAGAAGTGTGAGAAATGAATGTATAACTTTATTAATCTCTAATTTCATTCATTTTCATATGATGTTACCTACATATATGTACGTTGATTGTATAATGTCTTAATTACACATTCAAACCTACCTACAAACATATAATTTGTACCGAGCCACATTCAAACCTATGTACCTACACACATACATATGCACATACATAACGCACCTACACATAAGAAATGGAGTGAAATTAGAGATTAATGGAGTTACACATTCACTTCTCGCATTTCTCGCTGTAAAAAAACTTCTGAAATGATTCAATACCTATATATATATATATATATATATATATATATATATCTTATCTACTATATATAATGCATGAGTGAAGATCCTCTTAAATTTTAAGAGGTAGTATAGTATTTTGAACATGTTGACGGTTAAGAATATTTGTATTCTAAAATAGTTACAAATATAATCCTTCAAATTCAATAAAACTTTGTTAGTTTATAAAGTAGTTACACATAAACCCCTAATCTTTACTCATTTATTTGACAAATTAATTTAACATTTTTATTTCTTCTATATCTTTTTATATATTATGTTTAAAAAAAACCGAACTTACCATTGCAAAGTGCTTATTTTTGTTAACGTTTCAATGTAAATTTTATTTTATTTTGAGGTGTTTATTATAATGTAAAAGTCAATTAAGCATAAGAGTACAACTCAAATATGCAATTATGAACCTAAAATATAATTACAAATTTAACCCTTAAACTATGCTGCAACTTTTATAAATTTAATTAATAATTACTCTTTCATCCGCTTATGCTTACCCATATATTCAATTATTTTCTTTTTTCTTTGTTTTTCTTTTATATATTTGAATATAATAAGTTTTAATAAATTTTAAACATACAATCACGCACGACGTGCTTATTTTTGTCGACATCTCGGTGTATAATTTACTAAATATCGATGTGCATATTATAAGCAAAATGATTTCGTAACATTTAAATAAAAAGTATCAATTTTGTTTCAGGTCAAAATGCCCAGCAAAATGAATTTTGATCATTTTTTAAAAATATTTTTATTTTTTCGGAGTCAACGATTGAGGACTTTAACGAGTCAAAACCCGTTCGAGTTGTAACGAGATGTAAGCCACATGAGTTTAGGTCATTATAAAAAAAGTTTAAAATTTTGTTAGGTCAAAGTGGGTAACAAGTAAAATGAGTTCATGCCATTTATAAAAGCTGTCAATTTTGGTTATGGTTAAAACATGTTATAAGCATAATAAGTTTAATCGTCTTTAAAAAAATTGGATTTGGTTTTGGTTTGCGTTAAAACAATTATATGTAAAATAAATTCGGGTCATCTAAAAAAATATCAATTTTGGCTTTGGGTGGGCATTAAATATTTGGTTGTTTATAAAAGTTTCAAAAGACTTCCTAAATAACCACGACTATCATAGTAGTGTGTTGTTTGTAATGTCATTGTGTATTTGATGTGGACGTTGAATCATCATAAACAACCAAAGATCAGTGATGCACATGTACGCGTATGTTATAGATAATATGTTGTGTTAATATATTCTTTTTATACTAATTAGTAGCTAACATGCAACTATTAGCAATCTGTGCATTGTATGTGATGCACACATTGTACAATCTTTTCGCAAATATAAATATTGGGATAGTTGATGTCATAGGTGGATCTGGATCTTTAGGGTAACTAGGGGGTTCTGAAGGACCACCCGAATAGTGAACCATTGGATAAAATTTTGGATTCGTCACTAGTTGATGTTTCATTTGCACACGCAATGAAGTCTATGAAACTTGTTTTCCCAATTTTATTGTCTGCTACGTTCTTACGGAGTATGGTTTTGGATTGCAATGACATCTAATTTGTCAAGACATATAATTCAGAAGAATATGTGAGTGATTCATACACAGCATCTCTTTCCTTTATCAGGGGTTCTACCAATTGATATCTTTTCAAAAATAATTCAAAGTCAATTTCTTGATTTGTATATTCAATTTTTGGAAACTTAGAAAGCTCCTCTGTCAAACCCTGATCAATGAACCTACAAAATCCTTCAAATTGTATCTGATTAAATCCAGGTATTGTGGACATTGCGTCTATCTCACAACAATAAGGTCTACTCGACATGAATTAGGCGTTAATGAAACCTTTTATAGGAACCTTTCACAAAATTCCCAACTAATAGTAAAATTATCAACTAGTCAGAATGTTTAATTATTAGACCATGGTATTTGATTCGACAAATACATCATTATTGTATACTCTTTCATATATATGACGCAACCTAATTATTTTTTTATTGAAATACCTAAAAATCACCTAAATACTAAGAAATTTCTCCTTGACAGTGATATATATTGTAAGTGATATAGTTGTATATGTAAATACTTGATGCGAAAATATGCGGAATATTTCTACGAAAAGATAAAAAAAATAGAACAACAGGCTAGACATAAATCAATATAAATAAGAAGATCCGATGGTATAGAAATACTAAATTGTAAATAGAGTTCAGGTTCTAATTCCATAGAAAATATAGATGGGATTGTCTATAATGATAGACAAATGAAAGATTTTCTCAGGATTCTTATACATCTATTTGATATTTTGAAAATGGGTTGGTTGAACTTGAAAATTCACTCATTAAAATTACAATTAAATTGGATTCGGTTGGATGTTAGTCCAATCGTGTAATGGTATCAACAAAAAATTTATGGTTAAGAAAGATAGATTTGTCATTATTACATTAAACTACCGGGCTGCGGGTATAAAACTAGGTTTTCAGAATTTGTATAATAATTGTAACTTACAAAAAAACAATATTCATTTTTTGAAAAGGCCATATTAATTGTACAATATTTTTAAATGGACATAACTACTAAAAAAAATGCGTAAATATAATGTTGTCGCTGCTACGATGTGCGTGTTTACTACTAGAATATATATAACCACTTGAGTTTTAAGATTAGAGAATATATATAACCACTTGAGTTTTAAGAACTAATCTTGTGAATTAGATTTAACCATATCTTGCATTCATTAAAATAGTAAACAGGTAATAACGTCTTTACTAATCACACTCTTTCTCCTAATAAAATTATACACATGTCACTTTCATTATATTCTCTCTTCTGACTAAAAATCACTCTTCAAATAAATCTCAAAACTTGTCATATTTATTTTGTTATAATTCCACCTCACATGTACAATCACCGACAATACTCACCACCAAACTGTTATCATATACATCAACACCAAGACCACTCTTCACAAACCCAAAATATATTGTTTGGCATTTTTTTAAAGTTTTGGGATTTCAAGAAAAAAATTTATTTGGGATTCTTTTTAAGCCTTTGTATTTGAAAATAAGAGGTATCGTTTTGATTTATTATTAGTTTACATTATTAGTAATTCTTGTAAATTATAATTTAGTGTAAGCTATAAAATGACATGTTGATTTTTTTACAAATCTAAAATCAT
>NW_027506758.1:0-10000 GCF_021521415.1 Bidens hawaiensis
AAAGGCCTGCCCTAAGGATCCATTCCCTCTACCACATATAGATTCAATGGTAGACGCTACGGCTGGCCATGAAATGCTGACATTTATGGATGCATCCTCAGGATTTCAGCAAATCCAAATGAGCCTTCAGATCAAGAAGATATAGCCTTCATGACTCCCACAGGTATTTATTGTTATATTGCTATGCCCTTTGGACTTAGAAATGCAGGTGCAACCTATCAGAGGTTAGTTAACATGATGTTCAAAGAGCAACTAGGGGACACGATGGAAGTTTATATTGATGATATGGTGGTGAAGTCCAAGAAATCTGAAGATCACCTCCAGGATCTCAAGATTGTATTTGATATCCTCGACAATTATAACATGAAGCTAAATCCTGCAAAGTGCCATTTCGGAGTAAAGGCTGGCAAATTCTTGGGATACATGGTCACCAAAAAGGGGATAGAGGCGAGTTCAGAGCAGATACAAGCTATCCTGAATCTGAAATCCCCAGCATTAGTCAAGGATGTTCAAAGGCTAACTGGCAGGATAGCGGCACTCAACAGATTCATATCCAAATCCTCAGAAAAGTGTAAAGAATTTTATGATATCCTGAGGAAAAATAAGAAGTTCGAATGGACCAGTAAGCATGAGGAAGCTTTAATATCCTTAAAAGGTTATCTTTCTTCTACTCCTCTACTGGTAAAACCAGAAGAAGGTGAACCTCTATCTCTATATCTAGCTGTATCAAATAATGCTGTAAGTGCAGTTTTAGCCAAGGATCTCGAAGGTCAACAACATCCCATCTATTATGTAAGTAAAAGTCTCTTGGATGCTGAAACCAAGTATTCTTATCTTGAGAAATTAATTTTAGCACTTATTATGGCATCTACTAAACTTAGACACTATTTTGAAACTCACCCTATTTGTGTCAAAACTAATTACCCTATCAAGTCTGTTTTGAGAAAACCAGAAATGTCATGTAGGATGGCAAAATGGGCTGTAAAGCTGAGTGCATATGATATAGCATATGAACCTAGGACTGCCATCAAATCCCAGGCATTAGCAGACTTTATGGCTGATTTCACCAGGGAACTTAAAGAAGAGGCAGACTTGGAAGTCCAACAACTTGAAGAAACCAAAGAGAAGTGGACTATATACACTGATGGTGCTTCAAAAGTTAGAGGAACAGGTCTCGTGATCCTGCTGAAATCGCCACAGAGGGACATTATACCTCAATCCATATCCTGCGGATTTCAAGCCACAAATAATGAGGCAGAATATGAAGCTTTGATAGCAGGATTACAACTAGCAATCGGCATGAAAATCAGGTTTATTCAAGTACATGTTGATTCATTATTATTAAATAATCATTTTAATGGTTCATATACTGTTAGAGGAGAAAAATTGATGAAATATTTAGAGCTAGCCAAAAAACTAGCAAAGTGTTTTGAAATGTTTGATATTTCACAGGTACCTAGAGAAGAGAATATTGAAGGAGATGCCCTAGCATATTTAGCTTCATCCTTCAGGATGCCGGAAGATGTCAAGATTCCTATCATACATATCCTAAACCAAGCAATAGGAGAGCAATGTGTCAAGGAAATATCAGACGATGACGAAGATATGGGAGTCAAGAATCCTGAGGATAATGAAAATTCTTGGATTATCCCAATCAGGAGATATATTCAGGATGGAATTATCCCCAAGGATGAAAACCCAAGAGCTTTTCGCACAAAGGTAATCCCATATACTATAATGAAGGATATATTATACAGGAAATCTCTTGCAGGACCATATCTTAGGTGCTTGGAGAAGGTAGAAGCTCAAGAAGTTCTTCAGGATATCCATGAAGGAGATTGTGGGAATCACACTGGGGCAGAGCACTAGTCTCCAAAATCCTGAGGACAGGATATTTTGGCCAACGATGAAGAGGGATGCTATGAATTATTCTCAGAAATGTGATGTATGCCAAAGACATAGCAACATTTTGCATCAGCCAGCAGAACCCTTGTATCATGTTATAACCCCTTGGCCTTTCATGAAGTGAGGAATGGATATTGTCGGAAAGCTACCCAGAGCTCCAGGAGGAAAAGTCTTTATGCTGGCTATGACAGATTATTTCTCGAAGTGGATTGAAGCGGAGGCTTTTGTTCAAGTCAGAGAGAAAGAGGTTATCTCATTCATCAAGTGTGACGTGAGGTTAAAGACTCACTCAAAAATAAACCGATTACAACTATTAGATAGCGATAAGCGGGTATCGAACACAGGGAGTTTGTGGAAATTGTGTTACCAAGTAGCTTTATGATTAAACTAAATTAGTCTAAGTGCAAAATGTAAATTCAATAATTTGGTTGTTTGATTTTGATTAACAAAACTAACTAAAACAATAAACGAGTTTTAAACAATATGAAGAATTGGGATAGTTGATGACTAAGTACTTGGATTATAAATGCAAGGTAATCACTCAATTATCAATTAGATTATCTAATCCCAAGTCCCTCCCGATTAATCTCGATTACATACAAAACCACGAATTGACGGCTTAGAACACGAACTCAATAATCTAACAAATTAACAATCAATTCATAACACCATAATAATGAAATCAACAAGATTAAACTATTATATCAGAAATTCAAAAACATTCAATTAACAATCATAAAGAAACCTTACAATCTAAGGGAAAACATAAAGAGAATTAGCTTACAACATCTTATGAGAAGGGCCTGTAGCTCGATACAATTTAAGGCCAGTTGCGTACTTGCTAGAGACGGATTCCGCCATTCCCTGAAACATCAGGGCCCAGCTTGAAAAAGAATTGGATGCGGATGATAGAGAGCATATTTTATATATATCCCCAAAATGAGAGCTATTAGATGAGAAGAGACTTCGCGCCATGGAACATGGCCAGGTCTACCAGAAAAGGGGCTTTCAAGTGAATTCCAAAATAAGGTAATATAGAGAAAGGTCAACATAGGAGATAAAGTCATGAAAAAGATTCTTTCCGGACGTGAGCCTCACCCGAGAGGGAAACTCCATTTTGTGCTCGATCTCTTCTGTCATGTATCATGGCTGGGTGAGTTGTCCCATTGCGAAGGAACCTCCGTGCTTCCAATCTGGTCATGCACTTCTTTAAGATGTGGAACCTGGGAGCTTTCCTCCTATAAAGAGGGCTAAATCTTTCATAGGGGGGGTAAGGAGGGTGCCGAGGTCTTAATAGAAAGCGGTTGATAGTCCCGTCTGCTAGGCTTTTCCGAACTTCCCTTCGCCTTTCTATCTCTTAGTTAAGAGAGAATCATCCGAACGAGATAAGGTTGTCAAATGGGGGAAGAGGAACGAGAGGCGTCCCTGGCTCACTAGTAGGTGACAAGGGTATTAAAAAAAGGCTCTTTTCACCTGCCCGTGCATTCGTTTGGATCCATTCTTCCTTCTTTACCTTTTCAACCCACCCTTACTAGCTAATAGGGCTTACTAAAAAAATGAATTTGCCTCTTCCTGGTAATGAATTAAGCGGCAACGAGGAGGTCCGGTTCCATAGTGATTTCGTCTGCTTTTGGAACTTAGATTCCTAGGGACAAAGGAAGTGACTTCGGACTTTTGAATTCTCAGAACCTCCTTCGAATGAAAGAACTTGAGAGGGTCTCACAGGCATCTCTCTTCGAGCGGCAGTGCAAGCTCGGATGGTGTTAGCGCTGGCAGAAAGTCCTGGATTAGTTTGTACTGGTGTAGGTCCGTGAGTGGTGACTTGTCCCCTTGCTGTTATGGCATTGGATTAGTATAGATCCCCAGTAGCTTCAGTGACATTGGCGGCTTTAAGGTATGCCTTAACTTCGTTGCAATTGAGAAGATTTTCATCTAGATGACATCACGCAAAGTATGACACTCTTCGATGGTACGGACGCAAAGTATGACACTCTTCGATGGTACGGCATGCGTATCGGTGAAATGGACAAAACTTTGAATAGTCGAGACCAGGAGGACGGGGGAGTGGTTTATCTTTGGGAAGAGAAAGTTTTACAGGGCAGAAGGTGGAGAAGGCTGGGCCGTAGCTACTATACTAATAGAAAAGTATGACCTCTTTAAGATCTGGGATAGATCATTCCGATGATATCCATGGCCCACCCTCGAAACGGCCAAGGCTTTATAATCGGGTATAACTCAGAAGCTGGCTTGTGCTGGATTCCTGCAAACCTCTGGCAGGCATCGCAGCTCTTAGCATGTGCTACGTAATCTGCATACAAGGACCGTAGGCCATTAGTGGCCATGTCTCCGGATCTCTCGAATTTCTCTCAGCGCGCTCGATCTACCTATCTTTCTGAGTTTGATTGGTTTTAGCTCTAGCTGACCTTTCCCTTTAATCACTGACAAAACCTACCTTTCATTTCTTCTTACCCTAGGAGCTTTCAGCAAAGGACAAATTTCTTGGTCCATTGACATCGATCAACGAAATAGACCTCCTTCTTTCACTTCTGTCGTTGTCTTCCAAATCAAAGAGCCCCATTAAGTGAGTGTTCCGCGAGAAAAGAGAGGCTGACATCTTTTCTTATGTATCTATTTTTGTAAATGAAGAAGATAAGTGAGAGCTTACTGACTGCATCTTCTAAGAAGGGTTTGGAAGAAGAAATAGAATCTCCTTTCGAGTTCGAGAAAAGGTCTCATCCTTCAATATCATGATTGGGTCGACCACGCCAGATCATGAGTGAGATATCATGATCGGGTCGACTAGGCAAATCATGAGTGAATAGAAAATAGAAAATGTACATAGCAGTTCCAGCTGAAATACTTGGAATAATTCTACCACTTCTACTAGGAGTAGCCTTTTTAGTGCTAGCTGAACGTAAAGTAATGGCTTTTGTGCAACGTCGAAAGGGTCCTGATGTAGTGGGATCGTTTGGATTGTTACAACCTCTAGCAGATGGTTTTAAATTGATTATAAAAGAACCTATTTCACCAAGTAGTGCAAATTTCTCCATTTTTAGAATGGCTCCAGTGGCTACATTTATGTTAAGTCTGGTCGCTCGGGCCGTTGTACCTTTTGATTATGGTATGGTATTGTCAGATCCGAACATAGGGCTACTTTATTTGTTTGCCATATCTTCGCTAGGTGTTTATGGAATTATTATAGCTGGCCTAAAATTTTCATTATGATTTATTATAGCAGGTCGGTCTAGTAATTAGGGGGCGGCCGTTCGGTCACCTATGATACTAGGACCAATAGGTCAAAAATGGGTTTGTGCCGCAAGTGTTGAACGATCCACTCTACACAGGTGTTGGCTTACAGGGCTCATAAAGCCTTTCTTTCATTCATCAAGAGGGCCTGTCACTTTTCTGCTGCATCGGGATCGATAAGTGGAAGGGAAGTCATAAAAAAGATACCTTGATCTTCGCACCTCAGAGCAAGAGGCTTGTCAAGCTGGCCTAAAATTTTCATTATGATTCATTATTCTATAGAAAATTCTATATAATGAAGATAGAAATAAAAATATTCGTTGTCTTTTAACCGGCTGTTCTTGTTTGTCAATGCTACTAAGGACCTATTAGTTCGCAATAATGAAAATTGGTTGTTAAAAAGAAAAAAAAGAAAAAAAGAAAAAGGCACTATTTAGCCCTACATTTGTAGAAGTAAGCGGCTGAGTTAGCCTAGCCTACCCTAAAAGTGGTAAAGTAGGGTATATAGTAGGCGAGCGAGTTAGCGAAGACGCTTAGGCTAATAGAAAAGAGAGCGTCGGCGCGTAGCCTTCATTCTACTACGCTACGAAAAGGTTAAGAAATCAC
The DNA here is from genome assembly GCF_021521415.1 of Bidens hawaiensis. NCBI lineage: Eukaryota > Viridiplantae > Streptophyta > Magnoliopsida > Asterales > Asteraceae > Bidens > Bidens hawaiensis. The sequence goes on from NW_027506758.1 coordinate 5,758, forward strand.
TTAGCTCGACGTTAGAAGAGTCAAGGGGGAACGCCATACCTACTTAGAAGAACCACTGTTCGCTGACTTTCTAAGGTCTAATATTTCGCCCCCTACTGAAAAGGGGCACATAGCTTTGTACCACTGCTAGACTACTAAAAATTTCAAAGCAAACCTACTTAGTTTCGCAAGCCTTTGTCATTGTCAGTCACCTACTAGTGAGCCAGGGACGCCCCTCGTTACTCTTCCCCCATTTGACAACCTTATCTCGTTCGGATGATTATCTCTTAACTAAGAGATAGAAAGGCGAAGGGAAGTTCGGAAAATCCTAGCAGACGGGACTATCAACCGCTTTCTATTAAGACCTCGGCACCCTCCTTACCCCCCCAACGAAAGATTTAGCCCTCTTTATAAGAGGAAAGCTCCCAGGTTCCACATCTTAAAGAAGTGCATGACCAGATTGGAAGCACGGAGGTTCCTTCGCAATGGGACAACTCACCCAGCCATGATGCATGATAGAAGAGTTCGAGCACAAAATGGAGTTTCCCTCTCTGGTGAGGCTCACGTCCAGAAAGAATCTGTTTCACGACTTTATCTCCTATGTTGACCTCTCTCTATATTACCTTATTTTGGAATTCACTTAAAAGCCCCTTTTCTGGTAGACCTGGGCATGTTCCATGGCGCGATGTCTCTTCTCATCTAAGAGCTCTCATTTTGGGGATATATAAAAAATATGCTCTCTATCATCCGCATCCAAATCTTTTTCAAGCTGGGCCCTGATGTTTCAGGGAATGGCGGAATCCGTTTCTAGAAAGTAAGCAACTGGCCTTAAATTGTATCAAGCTACATGCCCTTCTCATAAGATGTTGTAAGCTACGGGCCTTTTTCGACGAAGCTTAAATTAAAGAAGACCTCAGGAGCTAATAAGGGGGCCTACAAGCCACTTTGAAGATAATGCCTTAGAAGCTACAGGACATAGAAGCAGGCCAACAAGTGGATTGAATCTTTTCCAGTCTAGAGACTGGCGAATTACCTTCGAAACAAAGGATTGAAAAATTCCTTCTGCTTTGGACAAGATAAGTGGATAGATGAGTTGAATAATATAGGGACTAGTAAGCTAAGCGAGGTTCCCCTTTGAGATCTCCCAACCTAAACTTTATTCAGAGGTGGGTCTTTCAACCGCCTACTCTTTCGAGGAAGGGTGCACTACAAGAGAATAGGTACTAAAGAGATTCAATGGGGGGATTTCGCCGATATTGAGTCGATTATAAACTATTAATCTTGCCTGGAACCGTCGTTGTGTATGGGAAAGAGGGATTATACCTATTCTTGTTTGGGAAAAGGGTGAATGGTCCCAAAAGGTATGGGAAAAAGCCACTAGAAAGGTCATCCACCAAGTATCAAAGGCGCTGGGTAGTCCACTTTATCCGTGACTCTGAGTACAAGATTTCCGGGATCAAGAAACTAGCAAACAAATATGCTCGGCTGGATTCTTTTCTCGTATGCCCGGAAAATTCATTTCGATACAACTCCGCTTGCTGCAAAGCCTTTCTTTCTCATCCAAACACTCAAGATCTGCACTTCCCTTTACTTCATAGGGCCGAAGCCTTATTAAGTTAAGAATTAAGAAGGACTTTTTTTATAGAGAGAGAGCCAGGGGCAATCTATATTGGTTACCACAGCTCTATTCCCGACTTAAAGTCCTTTGTGGATTTCAAGTCGGAGAGTTGTGATTTATTCGATGCTATATCACAATTCATTCATTCTCGGGCGTAGCTATTCACGAAACGTGGCATGGGACATCTGTCGACGGCGGGTTTATTTCGAGCGAGAGGTCAAACCAATCCCATTCATCCTGGTCTGATCCGAACGGATCTTGTTGAATGAATTTATCCATTGTTCTAAGCCCTAATTCTTAGTTCATTTTTTCCTACTCGGACCCGCCGTACTTCCTTTGACTACTCCTGAGATATAGTGGAAACATTTGTTAGGGTGGAGAGCGGGGAGTGAAAACACCAATGCAACAGAGAACGACCACATGAATTGGAATCCGCTTAACTTATTAAGACAGACAACTGAGAAAGAAAGGCTCTGCGTTCTCCAAGTGGTTGATCTTAGCTTAGCGTGCTAGTCGCTTCTTCATTTAGTATAGTGATAACGCTTTATCTTTCTTAGCGCTCCGCCCCCCTTGTATAGTAAGGGGAACTTTGGTTGCGCGGCTTTCTCTTCTACTTCTAGGTGTCTATTTTCTCTGACTTGACTCAGCTTGACCTACTTGACTCAGCGGTTAGAGTATCGCTTTCATACGGCGAGAGTCATTCGTTCAAATCCAATAGTAGGTAAAACCGACCGAAATCCCCGCTTTTGCCAGCATGACAGCAAGCACGGACATGCAGCAAGGAGTGAAATGAATGACCAAAGCATCGGTTACTTCAACTTGTGGCCTTCTTCGAGCGCCTTGACACCTTAACATCAACTCACCCCCCTCTTCCACAAGTAGGTGGAGACCGGGAGAGCCGAAAACCCAAACGGGAACCCTTCACCACGCCACACGCTTCTTTCGCAAAGCGCTCTCTCTGATGTTTCCACTCCTGCCCCCGCAAGCGAAGAGGTTTCAAGATACCAGTCGACCGAGCGAAAGTGAACAGCTCCGAGCAAATCTTCTAGAGAGCGTACCCTTTGTTTCTACTCTTTCTCTCTTCTAAAAATAACTCAAAAACGAAAAAGAAAAAAGATTCTTTTTTTTCTTTTTGATTTTTTAAAAGATTAAACGAAAGCGGTTGCTATTGCTTGTAGCTTGCTTCTGTCCTTAGTTAATTTTGGACTGAAGCTGTTCTGACTGCCGTATCTTTTTTGAACCGAATACCTTCCTCTGTCATCTCTGGTCTGTCTCTTTTTGAGAGAAGATTTTCTACCACGCCTGACTATGAAGAGCTTCGAGTCTATCGGGAGAGGATGTGGTGGTAACCCCCTCAGCTTCGTCTAGAGCCGGGCGTCCAGCCGTGTAGGAAGACTCACCCTATCCACTATAGCGACCCCACCCCCAACTCTAGCTGAGAAGCACTCTCCATCCACTTCCCCTTTTCCGTGTGCACAAAAGCCCAACCGCCCGGTTTTTGAGCCATTTCCGATTTCCTTACCCAATCTCATGAGAAGCAAGCCCAGCAAGCCCTACCTTAAAATGTCCCCATACAGCCAGCCCTCACCAGGCTGCTAGCATTGCTAAATGCTCCTCCACGAAGCAAGCTCTCCCGAAACGACAGATGCGGAAGTGGGGAAGCCGGAAGTGGCTAAAGAAGTCGGAGGAAGAAAGTAGTTGGACAACTGTATACACGAGGGTACATTAGTCTTCTGGGAATTGGCAACATTGACAGAAACGGGAAAGGGTAGGAATACACTTTTATAGGTGTAGCTATACTAAATTGGCCTAACCTTCGGTTCCCGTAACCAAGTTTTTCTTTATCATTCATTTTGTACTATTTCTTAGTTCATCCATACTTTTTTACTTTTTAGGAAGTGTGGGGGGCAAACGGCGTCCTCTACTTCTACTTCTAACTAAAGGCGAAGAGCCGGCATTGCAAGCAAATAGAGAGCCTCTGCCCGGTTACGAGCCGGAAAGCGTACCGGCAGTTTGAGTCGCGAAAGGGCCGCTTGCTTGACTTCATTTTTCTAGATTAAAAAAGAATTCACTATATATATAAAATATAATTCTTTATCTATCTAAAAAAAGACATTTCTAATTTTTTCTTTTCCAATTGTTCATTCCTGGGGAGAGGAAGAAGCAGATAGAGCAAAGGCCTCCTCTTTCCACCGCTCTTCCCGAAGTGAGCGAATTGCATGTAGAGATCCGTAGGGGCTTATAGTTTAATTGGTTGAAGGGGCTTATAGTGTAATTGGTTGAAATGTACCGCTCATAACGGTGATATTGTAGGTTCGAGCCCTACTAAGCCTACCACACCCTGCTCTTCTCTTTTAGCCCTTGCTGGTGAAAGTCTTAGAATGAATGTTGGCCTAGATAGAGGAATAAAAACTAGCTCGACCAGAAGGGAGAGGATAGGCGAATCAGTAACTGAAATGAAAGCTGGAGTCAGACAGTCAGTTGGAGAGCTAGGATGAAGAAGTAGGAAGGGGTATTCTAAAGGCCTTAAGAAGAGGGGCAACAGTGAAGATGCCGAGAATGGCCGTGTCTATGGGGATTACCGGTCTTAATAAGAATCTGTTTCAAATGCATGTGAGGGAGGAATGCTCGCATTAAGATTTAAAA
>NW_027506758.1:20000-34323 GCF_021521415.1 Bidens hawaiensis
CTTGAATGCTTACTTGATTATTAGAGAAAGGTTTGGAACCCTAGTTTTGGAGTTTTCGCCCAACCTTGGTTAGCCACCGGAGGCAAGCGTTAGACTGTAGCTTGCTACTGAAAAACGTAATAGGCTAGCGCTGCTCGCTTCGCTCTTCAAGCTCCGCCCCTTACTCAACGTCTTCATCTATAAAGAAAGTCCTTTCTCTAGAAGAGAAGAAGGTAAGCTTTCAAGCCGTAGCTTGCTGGGTTTTCCATCATCCAATCAAAAAAGAAAGAGAATTAAACCTGGAGAAAAAGAAATGAACGCTTTGCTGAGGAACGAAGCTTTGTCTTTGTTTTTCTTCAAAGCCCCAATCCGCTCTCGCTCGCTGCTACTAACGGGGTCTCGGTTGATTTCCCTTCCTTTAGCTACTCAGATGTTTCAATTTGCTAAGTTTGAAAAGTCCAAAGAGCGCAGACTAGCCACAGAGCTTGGATACGGTTTCCCGATCGGAGATCCATGGACCACAGATGGTATCTCCCCATGGCCTTTCGCCTCTGAAAGCTTCCTTCCTACTCAATGCCCGGGCATCCATCCAATGCATTCTTTTCGATCTTGTACCCATGGAGCGGTACACTGAGCACCAAAGTCTTTCCAATCGAGACAAAAAAAAGAAAGAATAGCAACTACATCAACAACCTCGATTCCTGACGTGAACGACCGCTTTCTTGGAACTAATTCATTGCCTCTTGAAATTCGTTCGTTTTAGAGCCAACACTATATATATAAATATAACAAGTGTGCAGCAGCATCAACCAACGGAAAAACGTGTCACGGACTGTGCTATAATGCACCCCAAAAAGGGAAGAACTCCTTCTCAATCCCATTCGTACCATGTCTACTTCTTTACTATGGATCATGTCTTCGGAGGCTAATGTCGATGAATCTGTTAATATGACATAGATCGGAGAATGGTTAAATGCTTCTTTGGGAAAGAACTCCTTGCTGACTGCTTCAACTTTTGACTAGGGTAGCAGCTCCCTCTTTCACAACTCCCCCGAACATCCCAGATCGGATTCACTTTCAGAACCTCTTCGTCAATTCCTAACCTTAATAGCTTATTCAAAAAGTTTTATAGAGTAAGACCGTTACTAAGAAGGAAAACCCTGACTACAAGCCCAAGCCCTTCTCCTCAAAGAGCACTAGTTGCCTTTTAAATTCTAAAAAATCCAAAAGGTGTTCTCCAACTTCTTATATGCTTTGATTTGATTCAAAAGAAGTTCTCTTTCTCTGCTCTTCAAAAAACACAAATATCGCTTTAATTCAACATTGGACTTGTTTTCAGTTCAAGAGTCCCCTATAGTGTTGATGCCCCTATCTTCAAAGGCAGAAGAAAAACATCATATTTGAATGATTTAGAAATGAATATCAGAAAAATGACGGATGGAAGGCCAGGTTTCTCTCTTTTGATGGTAAGCCCACTCTCTTAAAATCAGTCCTTTCCCCTATTCCTATACATACCTTGGCAGTGTGGTCTCCCCTAAGACCGGGATTTCTAAGATGAAAAGTGTTATGGCTAATTGATTATGGGATTCCAATGGTGAGCACAGGCACCACTGGATTGCTTGGGACAACATTTTTCAATCCATGAAGGAGGGTGGGTTGTTAATTAGACTGGAAATTTGCATGCCAAACTTGCGGGGGCTTTTGTTGTTGGTCAGTTTATCTGGGGAAAGGTTGTTGTTGATTAAGCTCTTGCAACTGTTGCGGTTGATGCCATTGACCATAACCAAGATTTCCCTGATTTACCCTTCTTCCTCCATCACCTCCCCTGTAGTAACCTTCCAATTCATACCCCTCAAATTCACTGTCAAACCCATATCTGTATCCGTCACCTTGTGATCTTGAATATTTCATAAAAGGTTGGGGTTGGTATTGGTGACTTGATTGTGATTGTTGAAAGGGTGGTGGTTGATATTGTTGAGATGATGATGACGCACCAAAGTTAGGAAAAAGGTTTGTGATAGGTAGTAATGTTGATGATGTTGCATAGGTGAATTGAGCATTGATGGGTTCAGTTGTGGGTGGTGGTTGAAGTTCACTTGATGCTGTAGGTATATTAGTAGTGATTGGTGGAGGTGGATTTTGTGGAGGTGTAGTCGGGATTGTTTGACCTGAAGTGGGAACTGGTGAATACATGTTGTTGTTTGATGCAGTTGGAGAACCAAGAAGCTTGTTCTCTCTAAGTATAACTCGGTTTCTTCGAAAAGTTTTGTCAATCTCGGGATTAATAACTAGTGGTGATGACCTGTTAGAGCTTCTAGTATGCATACACCTGTAGGTACCTGCACACTAACACAACCAGCGTAAACCCTAAAATAACAGACTAAAACTACAAAAGCTAACACACGTTGCGCACTACTCTCCGGAAACGGCGCCAAAATTTGACGTGAGGTCGAAGACTCACTCAAAAATAAACCGATTACAACTATTAGATAGCGATAAGCGGGTATCGAACACAGGGAGTTTGTGGAAATTGTGTTACCAAGTACCTTTATGATTAAACTAAATTAGTCTAAGTGCAAAATGTAAATTCAATGATTTGGTTGTTTGATTTTGATTAACAAAATTAACTAAAACAATAAACGAGTTTTAAACAATATGAAGAAGTATGCCTTCCCTCGGTTTCAGGTTTCTACAAGAGTCAACATGAATGTTTAACTGAGATGAACAATAAGTATAGTTCGTGATTATGCAACAATTGGGATAGTTGATGAATAAGTACTTGGATTATAAATGCAAGGTAATCACTCAATTATCAATTAGATTATCTAATCCCAAGTCCCTCCCGATTAATCTCGATTACATACAAAACCAAGAATTGACGGCTTAGAACACGAACTCAATAATCTAACAGATTAACAATCAATTCATAATACCATAATAATGAAATCAACAAGATTAAACTATTATCTCAGAAATTCATAAACATTCAATTAATAATCATAAAGAAACCTTAGACTCCGATGGAAAACATAAAGAGAATTAGCCTCACATCGTTTGATTCATCACCATATCAATTAGGTTGTAGGAATGAATCACAAACATCAAACTAATAATCACAATCACCACAATAGTGTCCTTGGACTCCAAAATCGTCTCTAGGGTATTTAGGAATGAAAAGATAATCAAAAGACATGGAAAATTTCTAAAAATAAGAAGCAAAGCGGCAGTTACGACCCGCACCGTGGCCAACGGTTCACACCGTGGGTCACGGTGCGGCACCTGGAAAATTCTGGACTTTGGCCCATGGTGGAACCGTGGGTCATGGTGGTCCTCACGGTTACCTCAGAGGCCATGGTACGGTGGCCTCTGTTCTTTTTGCTCATTTGGACCGTGGCTCACGGTGCAGATCGTGAGCCACGGTGAACTTCAGCCATGAAACTTCATTTTCTTCACTTGTTTGATCTTCTTAACTCGTCGGTTCCATAGGTTTCTTCGTTATTCATCATAATGGGCCCCAAAACCTCCTTTAAACCTGCAATTCACAAAATAAACTAATTTGAAACATGATTATTACGGCTTTAACTCACTTAAGGGTTGTCCCATGGCCCACCCGTCAAAGCGCAATATCCTAACTAGATTTGGAGTCCCAGCAGAGATAGTGTGTGACAATGGCTCACAATTCATTGGCAAGAGAACAACTAACTTCTGTGCCAGTTGGGGAATCAAGATGATCACCTCAACACCTGTCTATTCCCAGGCTAATGGTCAGGCCGAGTCAGGCAACCAAATCATTATCAATAACCTGAAGAAAAAGTTGGGGTCTAAGTAAGGAAAGTGGGCCGAGGAACTACCTTTTGTTCTATGGGCAGATAGGACCACTTCAAAGAATGCTACTGTTTAGACTCCTTTCTCATTGGTATTTGGAGCTGAAGCAGTTATCCCTACAGAAATGGTTATCCCTACAGCCAGAGTCAGTCATCAGAATCCTGAAGATAATACTCAAAATCTACTTGAAGATCTAGATGCAGTAGAAGAACTCAGGGATTTAGCAAAGATCAGAATGGCCCCTTATCAGCAAAAGATAGCAAAGTCCTACAACAAGAATATAAGATTTCGTAGATTTCAAGAAGGGAATTTGGTTCTCCGAAAATCTTTTCAGAATACTACAAATCCTGCGGATGGAAAGCTCGCACCAAAGTGGGAAGGTCCTTACTTGATTGAGTTAGAAGCAGGAAAGGGGGCATACAGATTGTCTACTTTGGATGGTGACTTATTACCAAGGGCTTGGAACTCTATCCACCTCAAAAAATATTTTTGTAAGACTTTTATCCCGAGGATAATTGCTATCCTGAGAAATTTAACAGTGATGTTAATAACTAAGGTATGTATTCGAATTTATATTTTTATTCATTTTCAATCTTATTATTCTTTTATAATGATACTGACTTAAGCATCGGAGGGGTGTTAGCCCTGCTAACACCCACCCCTCACCTAGATTTGACTGTTTTGTAGCCTGAAGATATGTGGTATTCCCACATGGAATGAAGTTAATAAGGGCCTTGTCGCCAGTTTATTCCTAAGGTTTAAGGGGTTTTCACCTCTTCTAAGGGCCTTGTCGCTAGTTTCTTCAGGCCTTGCCGTTAGTTGAGGTATTATTCGATGCCTTCTAAGGTTTAAGGGGTTTTCACCTCTTCTTAAGATCGCCTTTAGCGCACGTTTATTCAGCCGTAGTTCAAGAGGCGGGGCCAACACATGAAATATAATGACTTGTTACCTCGTTATACTCAGCTATTGGTTTGAATCTCAAGTTAATGGTAGACGTACCTTTCCTAAGGTTTAAGGGGTTTTCACCTCTCCTAAGGGCCTTGTCGCCAGTTTATTCCTAAGGTTTAAGGGGTTTTCACCTATCCTAAGGGCCTTGTTGCCAGTCTATTCCTAAGGTCAAAAGGGTTTTCACCTCTTCTAAGGGCCTTGTCGCCAGTTTATTTAGGCCTTGTCGTCAGTTTATTTGGGCCTTATCGCCAGAATTTATGAATTTATTTTTAGGATAATGTTAACAATGCAGGTCTATCAGTATATCCTAAGAATCGAAGGAACATCTTAAGAAATGATTTTATTACAAGGATGAAATGGTCTAGACATTATCAGAGTTAGTTGGTATATGATTCTGGTATAATTTCCTATTTGTGCATATTCTATATTTCATATTACCTGTCTTATGAATTTTATGACTTGGTATTGGTTTATCGAATTGAACTTAAACTGTTATTAAAGAATTTCATTCCTTATAAACTCAGTTTTTTCTCTAATTATTTAATAACTGAAACAGGGATAAAATACCAACATAGGTCATAAAAAGTTGTTATACTAATATTATAGTGTAGGAAAGGATGATTCAAGTTTCACTCAAAACAGAGACCATCCACCTGAACCATCAGATTGTTCAAAAACATGAAATAAAAGTTAGTCTGGGCTTCGACCTGAACCAGGATCCCTCCACCCAAACCATTATTCTAAGCATATTATATTATCCATACAAAACCAAAATAGAAATTGTTCAAACAACCAACAGAAACCCATCAAAACAACCTGATAAACAAGCTCAAACCTTGTCACCATCACCCTGATCACCCTCCTTCTTCTCCGCTTCCGCCACCTCACTAGTACCTGCCTCCTTCATCACCTCGGAAGTACCCGCAGCCTCGGCTTCTTCAACCTTCTCACCCTTCAACATCTTCAGCTTCTTTGTCCAAGCTGCAGAATTCCAGAAATCCATCACATAGCCCTTTGCTTGCACCTCCTCTGACATCTTGAGCATTGACTCCAGGATACTTTTAGCCGCAAACATCTTGGCCTCTTCAATAAACTCAGCTTTCTCCAACTCGAATGAAGCTTTAAGATCCACAATCTCTTTCTCCTTCTTTTTGTGAAGCTTGATCGTTATGTCTGCTGCATGTTGAAGATCGGCAATCTTGCCCTCAGGCTCTCTCAGAGCCAATTCAACATCTTGGAGTCTTTGGTGGTAATTTTCGGTTGTCTGTTATCCTCAGGTTAACATAAGTTTTCTGCAGATTATTATTCTCAGGATAAATAAGAATACTTACTTTTCCAAGAAGACTGGCAAGAGCTTGTAATTTCTCTTTGGCTTCAGCATTGCTCATGTTAGCAAAGCGTTCAGTCTCGGCTGAGGTGGTGGCATTCCTTTTCTTCTGGGCAGTACTCTTTTGGCTAGTAGTTGGAATTCTCGGCTTTGGGGAGAGAGTCTTGGAATGCTCCTGTTTTACCACAGTCCTGTCCTCAATGAATTCGTCCAGGTCGATCAGGCTGACGGAAGATTTTGATTTCGGTATTTCTGTGCAACATTTTATCAAGTTATTTTCGAAGAAAGCAAAATCCTAAGGATTCTATGAAATACCCAGGATACTTACCAGAAGACGTACTTTCAGAAGATCTTGTGACAGTTGTGCTCGTATCACCTATTTCTCCATCAAGTCAAAATTCCCTTTCTTGTGCCGGGATTTTGAACAAAGCTTTGAGCCTTTGATTTGTATCTTTTCTATATCTCACCAAATCATCAAAAACAACTGCAAAAGAGAAGATGTATTAACACAAACTGTTGCAAAAACAAATTATATCCTAAGGATTTCCTACCCTTATGTACCTATTCAATAGGCAAGTTTACTCCATCGTGGATCGAGTCACGGCGTACAAAGAAGAATTTCTTCTTCCAATCTTGGTCGTTAGCAGACACTTTGGGGACCATGTAGAGGCGGCTGGTTTTGGATTGGAGGCAATAACGGTGAGACCCGTGTGTACGAAGGTTATAGGTTGCGGCTATCTTAGGAATACCTATCGACAGTTCATGGGTTCTATTCAAGCGATCTATTGTAGATAAAACATTCCACACCATTGGCATAACTTGGGAGTAGGAGAAGCCGGTAATATCGAAAAACTCCTTAATGAGCGGGGAAAATGATTACGAAAGGCCGATTGAAAAAGGGTAATAGAAAAAGCATACCCATGTTTCAGACGAAAAATCAACTTTGGCTTTAGGGTCATATGGTCTGACGACGGCCTTAGCGGGTAACAAGCCAGAATTTTTGAGAAATCTAATATCGAGATCGTTGAAGAGACACTGATCCTCATCAGTAGCAGGGATGTGACCTTGATCGATGAAATCCTCAGAGGTTGCGAAAGAGTAAGGGTTGAGCGATCGATGGGTTCTTTTTCTCATTATTGTTCGAATTAAACAAGAAGGTTCGGAAAATTAAGAAGATGAGGGAGAGAGAAACTGACCTGGATATCAAGCGAAAAAGAGAGTATTATGATTTTGAGATTTGGGGATGGATTAATTTTAACCTAAATTCCTCAATTCGCGTGCCGCCATTTCAAGTCGCAGGAGATATTTTCATTTTTGAAATTTAAAATTTTTACAGCCTGTCACGCACTAACTGTAATAATTGGGGGCAATTGTTGGGAGCAGATTTTTTATCCTCAGGATTGAACATGATTCAAGGATCTCGACCTATCCTGCCGATGAAAATATTCTGAGGATTATATTTGACTAATTCAATTGTCCTTTATTATTTTTGTTTGTTTTGCAGATAAGACCACATGTTTAATGTGATTATAAGAACGTGGGTTTGTAACGGCTTCGTCAACTCGAACGTGGGCAGCAACGGATCATGGGAGACTTAGTCTAGGGTTTATTCTGGATTTCTCGGAATTTCAGTTGTACTCTTTGGTTTATTTAGACGAGCTGATATGATCATTTAGAACACACACTTCACTTACTTAGCTATCAACACTCATTGTAACACTTAGTATACGATCGATTATCAGCTCCACCACTTGTAATCGCCTTTTTTGTTATTAATAAATAGACGGTGATAGTCTTCACCGTCCGGGGGTTTTTTGTGCCGGAGATCCTCACGATCAAGGGCTTTTTCTCTCCAAATCAAATCATTGTGTTCACCATATTTTTGATCAAGCACTATACCTCACATACAAATTTGATCACAAAATTACTTTGTTAATTTTTGACCGAAACACTAAGTAGATGCACTCGGTGAAATTTGATGGATGAATGGTCATGCGGAGGACGTGCGAGCTATTCCTAAGTATTATTGGACTTTGTCCTATAAATACCTAATTTGATATTTATTGACTAAGAACCTTGAGCCCCAATAGCGATAACCTCAGGGTCACTATCCCCTTAGCAAAGCGTAAAGTCTCAGTCCCGTTTAGTATGTATATCTTTGGCCTCTTTTACTAATTCTAAGAATGCTTTTTTGGCATTTTGCAATACATAACTTTCTCACAATCATTTGCTTTCTAGAACAACTGCTTCGGGGTACACTTTCAACACATTTTTTATATCACCCTAAATATATAACTATTTTTAAAGCTTGTAAAAAGATGGACATGTGGTGGTGTGCCGGTTTAAGTGAATCTAATTCTTATTATCACAAAGTTTTTAAATTATGGTAATCCTCCCTAAGCATCGAAATTCAGTTTCACCGTTTTTCAAATTATTAGATATATAAAATTTGCTAAAGAGGACCATCAAGGCTAGTTGGGCCTACCGACACATCCCAAATCAGATATGCAAACCATCTCTTCTTTTATTATTATTATTATATATTTTTCAAAAGTTCCGAGAGTTTTTTAACACAACGGTAATAATATCATTTCCTGCTTAACGTAGAAGAAAAACAAATTTCAAGGAACAATTTTCTTTAAAAAAATTTTATTTATTCTTTTTTTGTTATTATTATTTTTTCAAATTCAGTCGCCTCAGTCACTTTCAGTTTTTGGGTCAATGGCTATCCCGTATGTCTACAGGTGGATAACAGGTCCAAACACATACAAATATATGTCCCTCAAACTTGAGTAATCGACATAATTTTCAACGAAAGAATTTTTTTTAAATATTAACTCCTAAGATTTTCAATATTATGTTATTTTTCTTAAAAATAAAAAACGTCAGTTCTCCATCCCCACACTTAAATTTCACATTGTCCTCAATGTGAGACAAGGAAAAGACAAAACTAAACATAAAGAAAAATAAAGTGGAACAGACCCCCCTGGTATATGTGATCATGCAAGTGTGCGGTGAATCATGTTCCTCGCCCTCTTATTCGAACGCAAGCTTGAAACTCCAGTGTTCTCTATCAAGCTAACACTAACGAACGAAAGTGGCAATCCTTAAGCAAATTACATCCCCACACTTGTTTAATACTCCAGCTCATCAACCGTCATCAACCAACCAATGGATAATCAGCCAGTAAGAGAAGAAACAACCCGACAAAACTTGGTATAAAAATAAAAATGAAAAATAAATAATAAGGAAAGATATTACCCGGTTGCCTCCCGCGAAGCGCTAAGTTTATTGAACAGTCTTCAGCTGGACTCGCTCCCGAAACCTCAATCAGGAGGCTTCTCCTTGTAGGTTCCCAGCCGGATCTATACGGAAATATCTCGTTCTACGTAGGTGCGGAATCCCTACGTAAGACGATACGAGCGTAGAAGCGATATACGTTAAACACAAGCAAACACACGTTACAATGCGCAAAAGACACGTTATATTGCAACTAATAACACGTGATATCTCAATCACCAATTACACGTACTGAATTATTACCTACAAAATAAGCCGTAACCTAGCTTATATGGTTATCGACAACTTCGCCTAACAAGCTAGCCGAAGTTGTTGATAACTTCGCTTGTTCCACAAGTTCGCTTATACTAGGCGAACTTGTGAGACAAGTTAACTAAAACATCAATACAAATCAAACTAACACGATTACAGACACTAGATACTAAACTACTGACATCATACACCAACAGACTCCCCCTTGGCAGTAGCTTTATATCTCTATCTTCAATCACGTGTCTTGTAATCTCAAAACTCGAGTCACCCATCTTCAAGCATGTACTCCTTCTCTGACACAAACCGAAACTACTCTCTGATATTTCTTTGCTTCTTCTTTCCAGGCAGGAATATAAAATATCTTTTTCTCGTTCAGCACCAACAAGTCTGCTTGTGACAAATTCACCAAGTGCATAGGATCATACACTCTCAGCAACTCTTGTTCATCCTCATCCTCCATCACTGCTTCAACCGTTTCACTATCAACATACCACCATTTCAGATTCTTTAGCACATCCTTGGGCATTTGTTTCATCGGCACTTCTTTTAAGCAACGGATCGGCTTATACTTCATTATCATCCAAGGCTTGCCATCAGCTCTCATTCCTATATCTTTATCTTCAACGAGCTTTCCTTTCTACGGTTTCAACAGCTCAAACTTTTTCTCCTTTATGCTTTCTTTCCAGACTATCTTTCCAATAATCCTAGACATATTATCATCACTTCTGTTTATCAACCCCAACTTGGCTAAGTCCTTCACCTCACACTCCGGCAAAGTATTCAACGACCTCAACAATCTCTTGAAATACTGAACCCCATCATAACGTTTAATCACAAAGAGCCTCAACTGCTCATCATATAACCAGCAAATAATCCCCTTTTCGATTCAGCATACCCTTTGATGTTGTAACTTTTCTTGAACATAGTAGGGACCGCTGGTTTCTTAGTGTTTACGAACCACTGAGCGTAGCCTTCTTTCCATCTTGGCTGCTCTTCCCACTCAGTCTCATTACATTCCGTATCTTGACCCAAATCTGACTTTTCAACTGCCGGAATTTCATGCTCAATATTATCCTCCACAATCTCTCCTTCTTCGACTTCATTGTCAATCACAATCTCAGCCCCAATCTTCTCAATCTCTTCCAACGGTAACACATCGTCATCACCTATAACATCATCACCCAACACCTCCTCAGCATCCACTACCACCACGTCATCACCCCCCGATCCACCAGTTGCACCAGGTGACTCCCCCTGAGTTGTGGAAGTCCCAAGAGCTTGTTCAGTTCTTGGTAACTCTCCACCTGCATCTTTCGATGCATTGGGATCATCGTCTCGATCGTTTCTCTTCTTCGTCCACAGTTCGTCACCCTTACAGCTCGTCTCCCCCTGAGATGCCAAGAACTGTTTCAAGGCATCAAAAATTTTACCATGCTCAATCAGGAGGGACGACTGAATCTGATTCTCTGCAACGAGGCGCTGAATAGCGTGAGTCTGGATCAGATTTACTCATGACTGTTCTGCCACGACCCTTTCAAGAGCTGCTATTCTTTCCGAGTCGGATAAGGTTGCATCAAAATCAAACCTCATATGTGAAATGTCTTGAGCGTACGGAGGAGGGATTCCCAAGGTAACCGGAACAACAGAGATAGGCGGAAACGTAACCGCAGGTGGTATCGTAACAGATAATCCCATGGTGGCAACAACCGTCGACTCAACAAATCTTGCAACGACCTACGATGGAGTAAGAGTTGGAGGTGGCAAGGACACAATCTCTGGAGCCGAGAGTTGGAACGTAGTGGGTGGTATGCCGAAGGAAGATGAGGTAGTCAACACGGGAACACCCGAGGTGATCGGCCCTGTAACTGTCAATGATGTAGGGACCATAGTCATACCAGATAGTGCGGGTGGAGAAAAACGAACCACCCTCGAGCTCTCACCAGCTCCCGATCCTTCACCCGTTCTCGCCTTTCTCGCCCGACGAACCAACCGATGCAAATCCTCCTCAAAATTTGATTCACTATCATCTGTGTCTCGCTTTCTCTTCCCATGAATTCTTTCTTGAGTAATTAGAATCTGTCTTGCTTCAGCCACATCATCGTTTGAGGAGTCAGAATCAGTTCTTTCAGACACAGCCACAGTCGTAGCTACCATCGACACATCCACACTCATAACCTGTGCAGACGAGACATGTACATCTTCCTTTGGATCAACACGTTCCATATCGAAAAATCCTTGGCCGCCAAAAGCCGCTTCAAGGTCGACGTGTTCCTCCGGTGCCACAACAGGTGCAGCAGGCAGTGAATGATGTACCAGAGGTGGTGGTTGAGGTGCTCCTACCAGTTGCGGTGCCGGATCCCAAACTCGTCCCCATGAGCTGCAACATACTCCGGGTTGATCAAGTACCCAAATAACGGAGTATGGCGAGGACGGAGCTCTGGTTTACTTCTGGCACTTGACGATCTACACTGGGCGAAGATCCTCTTGCTGACACTCTCCACATATCGAATCGGACGGCGTTGAGGTAACGTGGGAGCAACGTGATTCAAGATCATTTGAAGGAATCTTGGGTACATCAAGAATCTCTCACGCGCCACCGCTCGTCTTTGACGGTCTATCTCATAGAACACCATCTGACTGAAGCTATAACGCTTGTTGTAAGTCAGTTCAGTCATTGCCGACTGCATGGTCGCACCCATTCCATCCGTACAAGCCTTTCTACCCGACATACACACGATCATCACGTGCATGAGAAAGCGCCATTGGTCTAATAAAAATCCCTTGCGTTTCTGAGTATCCCCCAATGGACCAGAATAGCCCATTCTTAAAAAAGCACCATCTCTGAATGGAGCCACGAAGTCTGTAGGATCATCTCTCGTTTCATCCCCAAACTGCAGAGCAACCCGTATTTATTCTGACGAGAACTGCACTACCTGATTGTTAACCGTAGCACGCATAACTGGGGGCTCGACTCTGCAATCATATTCAACTGTCTGCCAGAAATCTTCTATGTTTAGTAAGGAGATGGGCAGTGTTGTAGTAATAGCATGGAAGATACGCGAGCGGATAAGAAACGTGATGATCTCGCGAAAATCATCAACACCGCTCGCATCCGGGTCCAAAGTAATGTACATATTATGCCCCGGGAAAAACTGACGATTGTTATCTCCTCCATCGTCACCACCGGCACCACCGGCTCCTGCAACAGCTGCCATATCTGCACCACAAACGGTCTAAGTTAGAGAATCGTCAAAGCAGATCACAACTTCGCCTGTTACCATGAGCGAAGTTATGATTGATTCTGTGTAGGCGAAGTTAGGGAAAGGGCGAAGTTGTGAATAACTTCGCCTTTACTACAACTTCGCCTTATAACAGTTAATATAATTTTAAATGAAATAATTAAACAGGCGAAGTTAGGTATAAGGCGAAGTTAAGGACAACTTCGCCTAAACATAACTTCGCCATTGAACAACTTCGCACCAGATTAATTAAAAGTTAAAGTAACAGGCGAAGTTAAGCCTTAGGCAAAGTTGAGAACAACTTCGCCTAAACCATAACTTCGCCTGAACTGAAACGGGAAAGGTTTAGACGGCAAACAATGGTGAATTTGGTGAATTTTTTGATTGTGGACGATAAAGACATGACACTAAAGCGATCACATTAGTTACAAACACGTTAAAATAAGTATGAAAATTGGGTGTTCAAAAGTTTGTAAGACAAGATCTCGTATCGGACCGAAACGGCATCTTATTAACTTGGTTGACAATGATTATACATTAACCCTACCCAACACACCTTTAATACGGATCAAAATTGAGAAAAGATAACAAGGTTTGAATCGAGTATAACAAGTTCGCCGATGGTTAATACACAACTTCGCTGGATTTTGAAAATAATAAAGAGTTTGACTAGAAAAATCCTTTATATAGGGTCAAAGTTACACAGGCGATGTTGGGGCTAACTTCGCTTACCCCTTAACTTCGCCTGTTAACAAGTTCGCCTAAGTATAACAACTTCGCTTGATATAAAACCATAAAATTAGGACGTTACACAACAAACCCTTATAATTAGGATGTTATGCCATTAACTTTTAAAACATCCTTTAAAGAGTAAAATGTTACGATCAAATAACAAGTAACCAGGTATAAAACCATAAAACGACATAAGTAAAATAAAATTTAGAAATAAAAACACAGGATCAAATTTCAGTCTTGACAGGGACTTACATGTTTTAGAAAAGATCCGAACAGGAATCATACTAATTAAATGACTGTCACATAGATCCATGTTCAGCTGTATTATGACATAAAGAAACAGGTTGTAAGCAGGTAAACAACTTAGTATGGTTTTCATCGCTTCTGTGATACGGGCTAGGTTCAATTAAGCTCAAAATATAAATGGACACCACATCAGAGATTGTGATGCCTCCTATCTATTCTCAAAGCTTATTTGGTTTTCCCCAAGTCACCCCGAGTTGACCTCGACCCGTAGTGTCTGATTAAGCTGTAAATACATCTTGATCTTTTAGAGTCTTCGTCTCGTCCTCGATCTTGCCTCTTGATTGATAAGTATTACATAATAGACTTCAAAAGGCTTAATAAATTTTAGTTTTTTTTTTTTTTTTTTTTTTTTTTTTTTTTTTACACAAAAGATTTACATAGCCTCAAAACAGTAGACGACTGCAAGTCCCGA
>NW_027506759.1:0-24139 GCF_021521415.1 Bidens hawaiensis
AGAATCACGCGGCACCCTCAGAAACTGCTGTCCATCATTAACATCCTCACGCTCAATATCCTCCAGAACTTGATCGCTGTTAAGAACACCAGAAACCATGGTGAAATTTTTTTTTAGAGAACTGATGAGATTTTGTTGCCGTTGCAACAGGTGATGGCGCCAATGAAGAAACGTGGATCGACTCACTGGTAGACGATCAACTTTCCTCGGGTGTGATTATGCTATTTCACCGATGGTTCTCTGGGATCTGGATTCTTCCACCTACAAAATGAACAGCACCGTAAACTTACCCCTCAGAAAGGGACAGAGGGGTCCTCTTTGGGGTAACCCTCCGGTGTGAGAATAAGAGATTGTAGGAGAAGATAATAATCTGAGGGTAAGGAATTGGAATGTATTGCTTAATAATGTGTAATACTGTGTAATAGGGCATACCTCTCCTTGTGGAGTTGATGTGGTATTTATAGTGCTAGGGTTTCCAATGATTGGGCTCAGACCCAATTAGGGCCTTTTTGGCCTCCTCCTATTGCTTTGCGCCACGTGTCCTTGGGACACCTGGTGCTTTTTCATTGATTATTCTCTGACCCATGTGCAATCACGTGGTAGCACATGGGTTTTGCTGAGTTGTCCACCTTTCATTGGCAGCTGTCAACATCAGCATATTCTTATTCCTTAAAAAGATACCTTCTGGAAGGTTGTCTGACGTGCACAATCAAGGTTGTCCTTATCCTGATTTGGATAAGGACGAGGTTGATTATGTGCATGTGTGATATGCGCCTATCCTGAGGATGCGCGAGGTCTTCTCTTTATTCTCACGCGCAGATGTTTCATGCGCAGATGTGATATGCGCCACGCGCGGATGCGCCACGCGCAGATGTGATATGCGTGAGCATGTGATATGCGTCACACGCAGATGTGATATGCGTGAGCATATATGGTGCGTGAGCATGTGATACGCGTGAGCATATGTGATGCGTGAGCATATGTGATGCATGAGCATATGATGCATGAGCATATGTGATATGCATGAGCAAATGTGATATGCGCCATGAGCATAGGTTTTGGCTTTGTGCCTTCATAATGTCTTGATTTCAAGCCTCTTGTCTATATCTTGTGGGTTGACCCGCCTCGCTCGGTGTTGAGGCGGGTACATACCTCTTCACATGGGTTTATATATATACCCTAGGTTCAATGTGTTAGTTAAACTATTAAAGTTTTTCTCGTTAGTCGTTTTCTTAATAAAAGAGTCGATCGTGTGTTGATCAAATCCTCGTGTTCGTGTTCTTGATTCACCCGCTAAAAGTTTAACAGGTAGTCTTTTCTTCCTCCTATGAAATGCAATTCCAAGGTTGCATTAACTAACGTTCTATTCGTAGAAGGTTAGTTAAGTGCTAAACAGCTAATAAAATCTTAGGAAAATGACCAAAATGTCTATTTGACACCGTTGGAAATAGGGACTACATAATCCCAACGCCTCCGAAGGTTAAATTTTATTTTTATATATATAAAAAACCTTTATTATGACAGGTGCATGATCTGATTGGCTTGAGTTCTGGTCTAGTTGATGATTAAAAGCCGTCAGGTAGCCGATATTTAGGTTAGACATTTTTAGAAGAAGTTGATGATTAAAAGCCGTCAGGTAGCCGATATTTAGGTTAGACATTTTTAGAAGTAGTTAGTCAGATGAACATTTTGGTCATTTTGGCCTTATTATCTTTCTAGCGTGCTAGAATTTGAGCATCAATGACTACTGTATGACTGCACTTACCATCGAATAGTTGCACGGTCGTGTGGGCTGTCATCTCTTTAGATGGCTGCATGTTTCCCTGCACATTCATATATACCAATGATAACCAAATACCGTAACATTACAGCACAATTAATACCTGAACTTTAATGACCAGTTCTTGAAGATGAACTTAATAGACTTGGATCGTTAACCAAATGTAAAGTTACTTGTTATAAAATACTTTTGGTTTAAAAAATTGGTTTCTTGGAAGAGTGGAAGTCCATATATGACTGTCGTACTTCAAACTAATAATATTTATTATCATTATTACAACAATAATACTACGTTGACTTTCCACTACTTTTTTATACTAAACACAACAAGTTCAAAAGTTAAGAACAATGTTTTCGGATCGAACGTCAAACCAAACATGCTACCGGGTCACCGGTTCAACCGGTCGAACCGGTCGGACCGGTCCGAACAATTTCGGGGTAAAAAATGACGGGAAAGGCAAAAAACAGTTTTTAGAAAAAAAAAGTATTTTTTTCATAGAAAACCGGTTCAACCGGTCCGGTTTCCGGTCGAATCTTGAAATGATCGATGATGATTATTCACATCTATGACTATAAAGCGTAATAAGACTATACGCTATGGTGAGGGGCTTCGAAGCCCCTCCACCGTGACACGTCACCGCCACGTAAGCAACGGGGGGCATCGAAGCCCGTCCCGCTATGGTTTGAGGCCACCAAAGGCGCCCTTATATATATATATGCATATGTATGTGTGTGTGTGAGAGGGGGACCCACATTCACCATCAACCGCACCGGCCGTTGGAACCACCCAACCTTCAGCACCCTTGGTTTGACGAAGCCCCACGACGGTGTTCGGCGCCCATCGGCGCCCGCCACCTCGGCCATGGACGCCCCTTAACGAAGAGTCTAAGTAATAACACAAAGTAATAAAGAAACTTAGAAACAGTCCTATATCTCCTGAAAAAATCATCATGGTACTTTTTAAATATTTTTTTTCTTTTTTTTTTAGTATTTGGTTTTTTTGATCCTTAAATCTATGATATTAGTTATTTTGACTTTTTAGGTAACTAAGTATTCAGGTTACAAACTTTCAAAAATTTGTGTGTTAGTTGTTATAATTCTGAAACATGTTAGTCTAGTACTGAATAAAGTTAGGGGCGATGAAACGTAAAAGAGTCAAGGTTATTAGTGTTTTTATTAGCATGAATATCAGTTAAGTATTTGATTTATTTGTGTTTATATCGGGTCATTGTGAATCATTTTTGGCGTGTTTATAATTTCCAGTTAAATTCATTAATAAAATGTGTTGAACAAACAGTTCTTTTGTCTTCATATCTCACTTCAGCAATTGGTGTGCGTGTGTGTGTGAATCTGGGCCAATACCACTATAAATTAAGATTCTTCTTAAATTTATGGGAGCAACTTAGAAATAAAGGTTATGCTCAAATTAAATTTGTATTTGTGTCATTAAATGTTTAATTATGTGAGACTATGAGGAATTCTTCATTTCATATTTTCATGTGAAGTCAAGTGAAGGCAAGAAACGTGTAACGTGAGCATATAAAAAAATAACATAAAATAAGTTATCATGTGTAGACTTTGTATTTTAATGTTATCCATTGTATATGTGCGGATCATACTACCGAAAAGACCGGATGCTAATGCTAAAAGTATGGGTTGGCTAATCATTTTTTTAATCAAAGATTACTTAAGATATAGAAATGCAAGGCATGCATATATTTAAAAACGAAAAAAACAGCCAGTTGGCTTTTGACTGCATTTAATTAAGGCGGGTTACCTGAATCATCAAGTATAATATGGATTTATTACAAGATGTTAGACTTTTATATAGAGCTATTAAGCGCTTCAAGTTTATTTGTTGAACAATTAGCGGAATTATGATTGAACAACACTGAAGAAGACAAACAAAGATGTATATGAACAAGTTAACGCGATAACAAAGCACATATTAGATTCGGGATTATTTGATTAATACTGAAATAAGCACCTAAAGAAACGCTTACAAACTAGGTTTAAGAGAATGTTTTGGTGATATGAAACAACCCTCCCCCCCACCCCTTTTACTAGTTGTGCAAACCCCAAACAAACTTCATTTAGTTATTTCTCACTAGTGAGCATTATACCCTTAAACTTGTAAATTGTCATTGACTTAGACATGAATCCAACAATATCAACATTTATGTTTAAAGTCAGTTAATAACTTCTATTTTCCAACTTGAAGTACATCCAAACAAACATTATAACATTCATCATTTTCGAACACGAAATCCCAACCTTGGAAGCCAAAGTATTATTATACTATTTTAAATTAAAAGACCTTTAAATATTATATATTTTTTAAAAGATAAATTTATTTATGTAATTTAACAAAGTTAATTTCTATTTACATAACTATATTATTATAAAATAATTATTAATAAAGAAAAAAAAAATATTTTTTTGGACGACATTAGCTCCCCATTCCATTCATATTATTATTATTATTATTATTATTATTATTATTATTATTATTATTATTATTATTATTATTATTATTATTATTATTATTTCTTTTTGTACTCAAACTTTCTCTCTAATATATTTATCTTGTTTAACCGCTTCCTAATCACAACTATAAATATTTCATATTTTTTAAATTATTTCGTTGTTCATTCCTCTTCTTCTTTCTCTAATAATTCTTCCAACTAAGTTTTATTTTTCTTCGGATTTTTTTTGTTTTGTTCATCTCAAAAAGTTTGATCTTATTAATGTTTTAGGTATTTGTTCGTATCTTATTATTTTCTTTTCGTCATAATGGTTCCAAAAACCATCAAATAAACATGTATGTGATATATACATAATCCATACACCACAGTGTATTGATGGATGAGACAAAAGTACAACAAGGAGATGATCTAGTTATACGCTAAAGTCACCATAAATCATTCTTATACTTGTATAATCTGTTCTGAATAATTTATTTCTTATACAAGCCAATGTAACATTGATGATACATGTTCGTATATATCATAACCATCCTACCCTAATTTGTCTAGTATCATCATATCAAAATCACACTCAAAACAACTAAAACATTACCTTTAGTAATGTTTATGTTTTGGACGATAATTAATAGCCAAACTAAGTAGACCATAACTAATTGATAATAATTAAAAATTGTCCAAACTCAGATTCCAAGATTTAATTAGTCGAGTTAGGTTTTCAACTATATTTAAAGCTCATTCTAGTTCATCAGGACGACTCCACAACAACCTTGGCACGAAAAGTGCTCAGATTCATACCTTCTGTGTTGGGCGGCTGCTTTGGCCTATTTCTGGGCCAAAAGTCAAAATCTCATATAAATGAACGTTGTCCACAACACATTGATTTAGTCGAATGTAAATATAAAGTTTTTATAAAATTTCTACAATTTTAACAATGCATCCGAAAGTTGTAACAAATTGTTGTCAAAATTTGTTTCGCATCTAGTTCATCATCTCATCTTTTTTCTTTAAATCGTTATAAAATTTCTTTTTATTTAGGGATTACTTGTTAGGACTCACAAAAGTTTAACCAAAAACCCGGTCTTTTCATTCACTAACCAAGGTGGGTTTATCGTAATCCCCTTTTATATTTTCCATTATTTTGGGATAATGATGTATACCATCAATAACAACTTGTTTATTTAATGCTTTCAAATTCAAGTATGATTCATGTTGAATGTTAACCTTTGTTTATATTTTAATAACATTTCATGTTTTACATGATACGTGCTTATATGCTTATTTTTAGTTGTTGACGGTGGACACACAAACACAAACTCGGTAGTGGAATGATCCTTAGTAATTTGGTTTTACGTCAACTAGAATGGGATTATCATTCTCATTTATTTTATGCACTTCTTCACTGTGACTATATTATATTTTTATACATGCTACAGGTACAATCATATAATAATCATATAATGCTTTAGAAGATCGTATGATGCTTTAGAAGAATGAAGGCAATTTAGTATACCTTTAAGTAATCAATTAAAAGACTAGTTGATTTAGATTTGTATAAGTTGTTTGTATTTTTGTCTTAAATTTGATACTCTTGTCTTATGTGATAAGTTTTAATGGAATAAATAATTATACTTGTTTAAATAGTATCATCGAGCTTATGAGAAGTTAATGTCTCGTCTCGATGTATAATTCGTATTTGGTCGGGGTGTGTCACACCCGGCTCCATAGGTCTAGGCGTGTGACCAGTGATGAGTATATGTGTTCTAAATGTATCAGAGTTGTAGGTTGTTTTAGCGGAAGACGTTGTTTAGAATAAAATATTTGTGTATTCTAGAATCTCTTGAACATTTATAACACTGTATTCTTGAGTTTTTTTTTCATGGGATAAGAAAGGAAATGATAAGAAATCTTCATTCTTGAGTTCTTTTTATAAAAGAAATTATAGGAAATGATAGGAAAACTTGGGTGTTTTAAGTCCCAAAGTTTTCTTGCCAATTTGGCATGATTTGGAAAGAAAGGAAATGATAAATATTTAAAATTACCACTTTACCCTTCAATCTACATCTAATAATTGTTTTGAAAAGGCTATATTTGTAAAATTACACATTTTTTTCTTTTCCTTTCCTTTCCTTTCATTTAAACTAAAGAATGTAATTAACTATTTCTTTTCTTCCCCTTTCTTTCATTTTTCATTAAACTTGAGAATGCATTATATGCATGTACTTTCTTTTCTTCTCCCATCCTATCCAATCTTATATTTTCCTTTATTTTAATTAAAAACTCGAGAACGCAGAAAGTATTTGGTTTACAAAAATGTTTTATCTGATTACAATTATTATAAAACTGAGCCATCTTCATGTAGCAAGCATCTAATTTCTTCAATGATTCTAATTCCTTGCTACTGTCGCTTAACTTGTTTTCCTGAAATATGGGGAAAATACGTCAGCGATGACGATGTGCTCCGAACACGTTAACTCAAAAATCATTTATATGAACCTAGTTATTCCTCTAGGTATCTAATGATTCGGCCCGTCTGGCAAAGGAAATAAAAAAGTTAAATTATTTATATATATATTTAGTTCATACTCGAAACAATCAACAGCCATATAGGGATCTGTCACCCCATGCAAACTCTTTTAAAACTGACTTAATTATTTTTGTAAAGAGTTTAAACGTATTCACCTTTGTTATGATTAGTACTTCCATTGATTTATTCTTGTGACTTACCTTAGATATGTAGTACGAGAATAACCTTGCATAAATATCTACATCAACGATCTAACTTCAGAACTTTAGTCTGTTTTGCGTAGCTTTAACCTTGATAAAACATTTAGATCTTTAGTCTTTATGTTCATTTACCAATTATGTGATACGTTACTTCTTAATGAACAAACGTCTATGTTAGGTTTCTTATTCAATAAGAAACATTAATTTGATTATACCCTCTATATGTAAAACTTTTATGTTTCTTAGTAATACATGAACTTTATTTTGACTATAATCTTTGCATATGAAAAGCTATGGCTAAGCTTAAATTTGATTAAGGTCTAGGCTATACACCCTACTAGGGTTTAATTCATAATAATAAAATACTTAAACAGAACCCCTACCTTACACGGGACTTAGAGTTAGACATCTAGGATTAATCGAGCAACACTTCTACTCTATATCACGCACTAGGGGTTAAATTGTTGAAACATTAGATATTCGCAACTCGGGCAGGCTTCCTGATGTTATGTGTATTTTTAGAAAGGCATGGTTGGGATGCTTTGTGTAACATTTGCTATTTTTCAAACAAGAAAAAAACCCGACCCATTTTAAATTTTTGATTTTCATGAATGATTTTTTTATTATGATATTTATCATTGATTTGTATTTGTTAAGTTACAACCTCGATTTCAAAGCCATATTATTATTATTATGGGTTGAGTTATAATAAGAAGATTAGTTTTCCTATGAAGGATAGGAAATAATCTTTTCCATTCATTTGAGAATTGAATGGTTGAGATTAGATTAGAGAGATCATCAAGTGTAAAACAAGGGTAAGGGCATAATATGGATAACACATTTGTTGACTTTCTCTCTCCACATGCAAGGCACATGTCAAATTCCCTCATCATTTTAAAACGTCAATAACTTTTTTATACGACATTTTTTTTTCAAAACAATTTCACCATAAAAACGAGTGTTTTTTTATCTTTTATATGAGTACCATATTGTTTTATAAAAATAAAAAAAAAATTCACGGGTTTTTACAAAGTGTGTTGTATCATAATTGTGTTTTACAAAATTGTGTTATACAAATGTGTTTTATTTTTTCATAGTGTTTTTTTGAATTGTGTTTTTTACATTGTGTTTTCATTGTGTTTTTGTCATTGTGTTTTTATTTTCATAGTGTTTTTTCCATTGTGTTTTTTACATTGTGTCTTTTCATTGTGTTTTTCATAGCGTTTTATTTTCCGGCGAAATTTCTGAAGAATTTTCCGGCGAAATTTTTGAAGACTTTTCTGGCAAGGTGGTGGCGGTGGGTGGCGGTGGGCGGTGGTGGTTGTAGGAGATAAGTGAAAATTTAAGTGGGTTTTAATTAAATGGGTTTTTGAAATTAAAGTAAGTAGGTTTTCAATATTAAGGTATTAGACAAAAATACCCTCCTTCCTAGCCTTCTTAGAAAAATCAAACTTCTTATCTGATCCTTTCTCTATATTATTATTATTATTATTATTATTATTATTATTGAATCTTAAATAATTCATTTAAAGTTATTAAAATTATTTTTATATGTGCAAATACTTGAATCTATGTTCATTTCATTATTTACATGTGTAATCGTTAATTTGACACGTTGAACCGAGTATGTCTAGATTAATATTTTAACATGTAACATAAATAATTATGGTCATCTTAAATTATTTTTATCCTAAGTATTTCATTTGACGTCTTTTATTAAAAAAACATATCTTTAGCATATTCCAAATACAACTTTAACCTATTTTTAATCATAACTATAAATACACCCTTATTTTCATCTTATTTCCTTTGCTCATTCTTATTCTCTTCTTCTCTCTCTAATAATAGTTCTTTCGTGTGTTCATGTTAAAATCACAAGGTAGGTATAAACTTTTGTTCCTGTTCATGTTCTTTTGTCTTTGTTCTTCTTTTCTTCTTATTTTCTTATTGTTATAATGATTCTAACCACATAACTATATGTATGATACCGCCTAATCTATACATTATGGTGTATAGGGTGGAGGAGGCAAAAATCATAAGGTTGCAAGATGATCTTGAAGTTTTTGTTTGTTTGTTTTATTTATTTTGATTCAAGAACCATAAGGATTTTAATGATACATCACCAAGCATATTGTATTTATCATACCACACGTGGTTCATAATTTTCTTTATCAAATTCTATTTCAAAGCATCAAAAAACATTGTTGTTTATAATATTCCAGATTTGATAACAGATTTATTCGACAAAGGTTGAGAAATAACTTGGTCATAAAAAAATAGAACGATGCACGGCCAAAGCCAATCATTAACCTTATTAAGTTACGATTCATGACTACAACTTATAAGTTAGAAATTTGATATTGATAACCATAATAAATAATATTTGTAGTATACATTACCCTGTTACACTAAACATGTCCTACATATATACATGTAAGCATATATAAATAGAAAAATAAATCATCAAAGGTTACACTATTGTTAAAGAGAACAATCATAGAAATACACGACTCTTCAGTCAATAACTTTTTGATTCCAAATAAAGGGGACATCGACCACGTCCCCTACTACCCGAATATCCCGCACAATATGGAGAAGGTTTCAAAGGATGATCCAAGCCCACATAACAATGAATGAATACAAATAATACAATAAAAGATTTACAAGATAGTAGATCATTACAAAAACATAAGAACTTTGAATGTTAATGCCTCACCAACAATACAATAAAAGCTTTACAAGCTCACAAAACAATAAAAGATTCACAATTAATATAACATTAAGATTCACAAATAATGACGTGTCCTATATCCTCCATAGCAATATTTAGAACTTTTGTCTTTGACGTAGTTCATGTAATTTCTCAGCCTAAAGAGATACATGGCCCGTTCTTCAAAAGAGAGTAGTACTCCTTAACGTATATTAAAAAGAGTGCAATAGCAAGTCCCGAGATTATGCATGGCAATATGTTGTTACGATATAGAAGGAAAGTGCCGGAAAGAAAGGCAGCGGTCGAGGCTGCTAATGATGCAAAAAGCGCTTCTTGACCAGCCAACCATCTTTCTAATAATATTTCCTTGTGGTGTTCATAGCGAGCAAGGATGACGGATATGAATATGAGCATTGAAATTCCAGCCAAGAGAAAGGATATGGCTTCCAATAGTATAAACCATACGAAAATGTTGTTTTCACGGAATATAGGGAGTCCAATGTTTTGATCAAAACCACCAGGAATTGAATAAAGTATTGAAAATCCTATGGTACATACAAGCGCAGCTACCACCATCGATTGATTAATAGTTTGACATATCCAGTCTGTACCACTGGAAATTACTTTCTTATGGCCCATTATGAATTGCTCTTCAGGTGTATGGCCTGCTTTGTTTCTCATTTGAGTATAACCAGGAGGGAGTGTACGCTCTACATCCTACAAGGAATATTAATTTGTACAATCGATTAACAAGAGGGCATCATTAGTCACTAAATTAGCAATACTTAACTACAACTTATTCTGCAATATATGTTCAATTTGAAAATACAGAAAAGAAACAAAGCAATAAAACACCAACGAACAATAATGAAGAGGTAGGTCCCAGCAGGGCTCAGTTGGTCCCGCATGACTCACCTTGAACAGGGATGTCTGCGCAAAGACCATCTACTCCCGCAGGACCCACCATGCTCAGAGAAGCCTACGCGCAGTATGCAAGCTGCATACGCAGGGAAAAGCCTCCCAATGGTAAAGTAACCCGCCTGTTCCCGCAGTTGCGGATACAAGCCATCAGGGAAGGCTACCCGCACAGCATAGCTACACGCATAAGGCTTAACACTTACAAATATTCAGTGTCACCTGAAAGAATGAGCAAAGGCGGGAGGGGGAAAACTCCCGCCAAAATGGGCCAGTCCGTATGATGGAGGATCTTTTGCGTGATACCTGGCGAGGTAAAGACAAAAGATCTGACCAAGAATGCGACAGCTCACTGACAGCAGCGTGGCAGACAGCACGCCACTGCACTGTGACCAATAGCCACCGCCTGCTCACCAACTCCTGCCAGAGCACGTGCCTAGCCTGCAGTTGATAGAAGACGAAGAGTGCACGGCACGCCTGCTCTATGTCAGACGCTACCTGTCCACCACTCACAGGCAAGGCACGTGCATAGGTTACAGTTGGTAGCGTGTTGGGCCGGCTAAACCCCTTGGATACCCACCTTCGGCTATAAAAGACAGCAAATGGTATTATCATTTCATCATCTACTATCTCGTATAACTTACTTGATAACTGCTCTAATAGTATTCATATACTTTTATATTCAAAGAGCAATATAGACTGATTCTCACGCCGGAGGGTGGTCACAAGGAGGAACCCCCCCCTTCTCAGTGACGAGCTTACGGTGTCTGTTTTGCAGGTTCCCTGAAGTACAACTTACTCTGCTGGACCTAACCTTCGTGGGAAACATTACTTAGCCCCCAGATTACCTATAATCTGCCCGGGGTCACTTAGTGTTTCTTCATTGGCGCCATCCGTGGGACTCACCTTGAACAGGTAGGTCCCAGCAGGGCTCAGTTGGTCCCGCATGACTCACCTTGAACAGGGATGTCTGCGCAAAGACCATCTACTCCCGCAGGACCCACCATGCTCAGAGAAGCCTACGCGCAGTATGCAAGCTGCATACGCAGGGAAAAGCCTCCCAATGGTAAAGTAACCCGCCTGTTCCCGCAGTTGCGGATACAAGCCATCAGGGAAGGCTACCCGCACAGCATAGATACACGCATAAGGCTTAACACTTACAAATATTCAGTGTCACCTGAAAGAATGAGCAAAGGCGGGAGGGGGAAAACTCCCGCCAAAATGGGCCAGTCCGTATGATGGAGGATCTTTTGCGTGATACCTGGCGAGGTAAAGACAAAAGATCTGACCAAGAATGCGACAGCTCACTGACAGCAGCGTGGCAGACAGCACGCCACTGCACTGTGACCAATAGCCACCGCCTGCTCACCAACTCCTGCCAGAGCACGTGCCTAGCCTGCAGTTGATAGAAGACGAAGAGTGCACGGCACGCCTGCTCTATGTCAGACGCTACCTGTCCACCACTCACAGGCAAGGCACGTGCATAGGTTACAGTTGGTAGCGTGTTGGGCCGGCTAAACCCCTTGGATACCCACCTTCGGCTATAAAAGACAGCAAATGGTATTATCATTTCATCATCTACTATCTCGTATAACTTACTTGATAACTGCTCTAATAGTATTCATATACTTTTATATTCAAAGAGCAATATAGACTGATTCTCACGCCGGAGGGTGGTCACAAGGAGGAACCCCCCCCCTTCTCAGTGACGAGCTTACGGTGTCTGTTTTGCAGGTTCCCTGAAGTACAACTTACTCTGCTGGACCTAACCTTCGTGGGAAACATTACTTAGCCCCCAGATTACCTATAATCTGCCCGGGGTCACTTAGTGTTTCTTCATTGGCGCCATCCGTGCATAAAAGCTAGAACTACATCTTTCTCCGGTTTTTCAAAACTTCCAAGATGACTAGAGAAACTCCGGTAACCACAACCCCAGCCACTGGGGTAAACACCGGCAACACAATGTTTACAAACACTACCCCAGCCACCCAAGCTGGGGGAAGTGAAGTACATTTTACGAACACTACCCCAGTCACTCATGTAGGGGCAAGTGGAGTAAATATTCCACTGGGATTCACTGATGCCCAGCTGGAAAAACGAACTCGATCCCCTCGCCAAACACTTGATCAAGTGAAGGCATGGGCCGAGGCACGTCAAAGAGAATTTCAGGCTGAGTTGGAAGAACGCTTGCGTTCAGTCCAACAAGCTGAGGAATTCGGTAGTACTAGCCAGCACCTCAACATGAGTAGTGAGTGCGAGTACTCAGACGACGAGAGGGAAGACTCCGACACCGACGCGAACCCTCGCCATAGGGCGAAAGGGAAGCGTAAGGAAACGGACCCCCAGCCAAAAAGGAATTTTGGGGAAGCATTCCAACCAGTCACGGAGAAAAGCTCGCGTGACTTCTCCAAGGCCTTTAGACCTACTGCCACAAACGCAGGAAGGTCAAAATTTGCTAGGGACATTGCAGAAGCAATCGCCCCGAGGAGTGCCAAACAAATGTCCAACATTGGCACATACGATGGTCTATCCGACCCAGATGACCATCTGAACAGGTTCATTGCGGGGGCAACCGTCAGTAACTGGACGGAGCCCACGTGGTGCTACATGTTCCAGATGACTCTGGTAGGAGCAGCCAGAGCATGGTTTGACCGTTTACCGGTCCACCACATTTATGACTGGGCAGACTTCCAGAACAAGTTCAGTCAACAGTTTAGTCAACAGAGGAAGCACACTGAGGAGCAGTGGACGATCCTCAACTGTGTGAGAGAAGAGGATGAATCCTTACTGGACTTCATCACCCGCTTCAACTCCAAGAAGCTGAGTCTGGGCAACGTCAGCGAAGACCTCGTTCGCGCCGCTTTCATTCAGGGCGCTGAGTACCCAGAACTTATCCGCACTTTGACGGGTAAAGACGGCATGCCATCCACATGGGATGCCATAATGACGGCAGCCAAGCGCTTTGCCGAAACGGAGAAACAGCTGGGAAGAGATCTCCCCCAGAATACAAACCTCTACACACAGAGGACAAGGGAGAACAATGTGAGAGCCGCCCGGCTAAACAAAAAGAGGCGGCAAGGTATTTGGCAGTCAAGGATTAACTTTGACACCCCCTCAAGCTCTCGCCCTCTGGTTGGCGGAAGGGACAACACGCACCCTTCCAACCGGAAGAACCGTTGGACGCCACTCACCAAGAGCGTCACGGAGATATTTGCCACGGAAAAACTGCCATGGCCAAAAGCCCCAGCGATCCGACAGAAACCCAATGCGGATCAAAGCAAGTCTTGTGACTTCCATGGGACAAAGGGCCACAGCACTGAGGAGTGCACATCCTTGAGGGACATCGTCGAGACATTCGTCAAGGATGGGAGGTTGCAACACCTCGTGGCATCTATCAAGAAAGGGGGAAGAAACGACAACAGGTACAGGGGTAACGGACGAAAGCCCGTCGACATCAGCATCAACATGGTCCATGGTAAGGTCAGAGGAAGAAAGAGACCGATGACCGAGCCATGCGCATGGAAGGAAGCAGAAGTGCGCTTCCCGCGAGTGCCGGGAGGCCCAAACAAAGAAGGCCCCATTGTCATTAAAAGCCAGCTGGGGCACTACATCACCTCCCGCACACTCGTTGACAATGGCGCATCGTCGACAGTGATGTACAGGCAGTTCTTCGACAAGCTCGACGATGAAGACAAGGAACGCCTGGAGACGGTCTACGCTTCAATGGAGGGGTTTGACGGCAGCATGAACACTCCCTTGGGCATCCTATCTTTCCCCGTCACTCTCACCGATGGGAATTATTCACGCACGGAGGATGTGGATTTTGTTGTAATGAAAAAACCACATCATACGTATGACATCCTATTCGGGAGAGACGGGATGGCAAGATTCAACGCCGTGGTATCCTCAGTCCACGGCATGATGGGATGGCCAACAACTGACGGCGTAGCGATGATCACGGGCATTCCCCAGGTATGCATCGCATCTGTCTCTTCTAAACCCAAACCGAAGATGGCCAAACAAACCATCACTGAACCTGAACAGTGGGCATTCAATGGGAAATATCCTGATCAGGCCGTTACCATTGGCCCGACAATTGTTGATCCAACACGCACCTTACTCAAGCGCTTACTGCAGCGAAACGCAGACATCTTCGCGTGGACACCAGCCGACATGACTGGTGTACCCCGGAGTAAGGCAGAGCATAAGCTCAAATGCGATCCGGTCGTTACGCCGATCGTACAAAAGCGCAGAGTAATGGGGCCCGAGCAAACCAACGCGTGCAGAACCCAAGTCAAGGAACTCCTTGATGCGGGCATCGTGCGCGTTAGCAAATATCAAACGTGGGTTGCAAATCCCGTAATGGTACCGAAGAATAACAAACAATGGCGCATGTGCATAGATTTCAAAGATTTGAACAAAGCATGCCCCAAAGATTGTTATCCGTTACCAGAAATTGATCTCAAGGTGGATTCGGTGGCACCATTTCGCCTTAAATGCTTCTTGGATGCATATAAGGGGTACCATCAAATCCACATGGCTGTAGATGACCAGGACAAAACCGCCTTTCGGACGCCCGATGGCACATTTTGTTATAAAATGATGCCATTCGGACTTAAGAACGCCGGGTCCACGTACCAACGACTAATGGACAAAGAGTTTCACGCCCAAATTGGGAGAAACTTGGAAGTCTATATGGATGATTTGGTCATCAAAAGCCCCGAGCCAGAGGCGATGTTGAAAGACATTGAGGAAACTTTCAACACGCTCAGAAAGATAAACATGAAGCTCAACCCGAGCAAGTGTTCATTTGGGGTGGAAGAAGGGAAGTTCTTGGGAGTCATTATTACTAAAGATGGCTTCAGAGCGAACCCTGAAAAAGTCGAAGCCATTGTCAAAATGGAATCACCTACCACCATAAAACAGGCTCAAACACTGAACGGACGACTAGTCGCGCTTAACCGCTTTTTGGCAAACCATGCGGATAGGTCGTTCCCATTTGTGTCAACACTAAGAAATTGTTTAAAGAAAACGCACTTCCGCTGGACACCAGAAGCGGAAGCAGCTTTCCAGGAGATTCGATCACGCCTGATCGAACTCCCAACACTCACAGCACCACAAGCGGGAGAGGAGTTAATCCTATACCTCTCCGCAACAGATAGAGCAACCGGGGCAGTCCTGCTTGTAGAACGAAAAGGCATCCAGATGCCAATCTATTATGTTAGCCGCGTGCTGGCAGACGCGGAAACCCGGTACTCTACCCTGGAAAAACTGGTCTTGGCACTTATACACGCTTCACGCAGGTTGAGACGATATTTCCAGGGTCACCCAATCACTATTCTCACCAACTTCAAACTCTCAAATGTTCTAGGCAAACCCGAGTTATCGGGACGCCTAGCCAAATGGGCAATTGAATTGGGAGAATATGCGATTCAATACAAGCCGAGACCAGCCATTAAAGGCCAGGTCCTGGCTGATTTTATTGCAGAAGTCCCCGCTGCGCGGGAGAAAGAGTGCCAGGAGGAGGTTCAACCCTCCCCAGCACACGAAATCGATGAGGTCTGGCGACTCTACACTGATGGAGCAGCTAGTAACGAGGGTTCAGGCGCAGGGTTAAAATTAACAAACCCAGCAGGCCAGGAATATACTTATGCTATTCGGCTGGATTTCCCAAGTACGAATAACGAAGCTGAATATGAAGCATTCCTGGCCGGATTGAGGATTGCGCGTAAAATGGGTGTAAAAAATTTGGAAGCCCATGTAGATTCCATGCTAGTGGCAAACCAAATAAACGGGACGTACACGGCTGTGAATGACACAATGGCCCTGTACCTCGCCCAGGCCAAAGCCATCATGCGCGATTTTAATGATTGTAAAGTGATACATGTCAAGCGCAGCGAAAACAAATCTGCGGATGCGTTAAGTAAGCTTGCATCACTGGCCTTCACCCACTTGGGAAAGGACATCCGCGTGGAACTCCTCGAAACACCATCAGTCCCGCACAAGGAAATTTGTGTCATCCAAACCGGTACAGAAACATGGATGACCCCAATAATAAAATACCTTGAAGCAGGAACGTTACCAGAGTCGAAGTCACAGGCAAGAAAACTACGCTGTAAAGCACTGAATTATCAGCTGGTCAATGACACCCTTTACAGACGTAACTTTCTTGGCCCATTGTTAAGATGCGTAGACAACCAAGATGCTGACTACCTCCTAAGGGAGGTTCACGAAGGCATCTGTGGAGTACACGCAGGCCCCCGCGCTGTGGTAGCCAAGCTAAACAACGCAGGATACTTCTGGCCAGGTATGCATATGGACGCGTTGGCATACATCAGAAAATGCAGATCTTGTCAGCTTTACGCACCCAACACGCATCGCCCGAAAAATGAACTTGTTCCTGTCACTTCCTCGTGGCCATTTCAGAAGTGGGCCATTGACGTGACAGGCCCATTTCCAACAGCAGCTGGGAATGTTCAGTTCCTAGTGGTAGCCATTGACTACTTCACCAAATGGATAGAAGCGAAACCTTTAGCCCAAACAACTGCAAAGCATATCAAAAAATTTATTTGGGAATTTATTATTTGTCGTTTTGGACTTCCACAGAATTTGGTAAGCGACAATGGCACCAACTTTGCTGACAAGAAGCTACAGCAGTGGCTGAAAGAACTTCAAATCACCCACACCTTTACCTCAGTGGCACACCCGCAAGGTAACGGTGAGGTAGAAAGAGCAAACAAGAGCATCGTCGAAGGCATCAAGAAAAGACTCTTGGAACACAGATCCGGCTGGGTGGACGAGCTTCCGCACGTCCTTTGGGCAAACAGAACGCTGAAGAAGACCAGTACGGGAGAAACCCCGTTCAGTCTCACTTATGGCACTGAAGCCATGATCCCAGTCGAAATCGGTTTACCCTCACCAAGGGTCTTAATCCAACCAGAAGACAATGATGCGGAAAGACGGTTAGACCTTATGCTAACCGAAGAGCGCAGAGACTTAGCCGCCGTGCGTGAAGAAAACTACAAACGACAAATGCAAAAGTACTACAACACGCGGGTAAAACTCTGCAACTTCAAGGAAGGAGACTACATACTGCGTAACAACGAGGCTTCGAACCAACAACGCCCAGGAAAGTTGGCCCCGATTTGGGAAGGGCCATACATTATCAAAGAAGTTCTGGGAAAGGGCGCATACCGGCTCGAAAGGCTCGATGGCACTCCCATCCCTAGAACATGGAATGGAGCTCAATTACGCAAATGTTATATGTAGATCAATTCCAACTTGTAAAGAAAAGGCCTAGAGCCACTTCTAATGGAAATGATTCTCCTTTCATGATGTATTGATAGCTTGTAACCTATGAACTTCCCTTACGGGAAGAAGTAGTTGCGTGTGGAAGGCGGCAATACCCGCATAAACACAACGCCAAAATGTTAAAAAGTTCTAAGGAAAACCTACACGCAGGTCAGATGAAGGTAAAGTTTAGCCATCCTTGTAAGTGCAAGTGACGGTCTTACCCGCACAATCACGAACAAGGAAGCCAAACTTAACTTACCATCTACCACGTTAAAAGGTTAACTTATGAACACTTAAAAAAGGAGAAGAAAAACCTACACGCAGGTCAGATATAGGTCTAAAGTTAAAGCCATCCTACTAAGTGCAAGTGACGGTTACACCCGCACAATCACGAAAGAGGAAGCGAAAACTTTAGTCCATTATCAACCACGTTCAAAGGTTTAACTTAATGCCTTAGAAATTTCGAAAAGGAAACCTACACGCAGGTCAGATAGAGGGTAAAGATTAGCCATCCTACCAAGTGCAAGTGACGGTTTTACCCGCACAATCACGAAGGAGGAGGCGAAACTTTAACCCATCATCAACCACGTTCAAAGGTTCTTATTCTAAACACTTGGAAAACTGCTAAATCAAACTAAGTATGCAAGTCATAAGTTTATAAAGCAAGGAACCCAAGGAAGGAAATAACAATCTTATACGCAAAGAGATTAATATTTCACAATCAATTACAAGAATGGCTGGGTAACTACCCGCCTAAAAGAAATCTATACAAAGCTAAGTCTGTCCTAGCAGCGGGAAGGGATCTTCAGGATCAGGCTTCAGGGCCACCTCCGCTTGGGCCAGCACCATCAGAGCGCGGCTGCCCAAGGAAAGCCTTAAGGATGTTTAGCCCATCATCAGCAGCAGCAGCTTCATTCACCTTCTCCACCACTGGATGCGGGAAGGCAGCGTACTGGTTCACAGCTTGGTCATAAGCAGCTTCAGTGTTAACATTGAATAAAGGGAAGTTGGAGGGCGGAAAGCCTCTCTCAGCAAACCCTAGACCAAGCAGGAAGCCAGTCTTCTGCCCATCCTCATGAGAAGCGTTGAGGGCTGCGCTCATCGCATCGTCATAAGAGGTCTCTGAAAGGACCTGACGCACAACCTACAAAAGAATTAAAGTTAGAACATTTTCTAATTACGAGCAGAAAGCGTAAAGAAAAAGAGGATACCTGAGGCAACGCTTCTCGAAGCAGCCATTGGAGGGTAGCTTGACTTTCTTTGTAAGCACGTTCGGCTCCGCTTTTATCAAGGTTGGCAAGTTGAATTTCCTTGGCGGCAGCTTCTTCGACGCTTTGAAGTTTCCTCTCAGTGCGGTCAAGCACCCCCCTCTGGTCAAGGATCTCTTGCAGCTTCTTGGCATCTTCCATTGCCAAGGCGTCATGAGCATGTTGAAGAGCTTTTAATTTGCATTTAAGCTGCTCAACAACAGCTTCAGCCTTGGCAGCCCTCTCAGTTGAGTTTCGCGCAGTCTCCTTAGCCAGCCGAAGCTGTTCATTCACAGCTTGGGCAGCCTTGGAGCGGGCCTCGAGTCGCGCCTGGACTTCAACCTCGAGGGCCTTGAATGCCTTCTCCTTCTCGGCTGCGGCAGCGGCCAACTGCCGGTTCTCCTCCCGAAGAGCCCGCGCTTCAGATACATCTTTGGCGCGAGCTGCTTTTAACTTGTCGTTTTCACGACAAAGCAGCTCGACGCGGGGCTGCGTTCGGGCCTGGAGAACCCGAAGCTCATTGGTTAGCCTACCCTCTTGGTAGCTAGCCATGGCTTCCCCCAACGCACCATGAGGAGCAGCGTGGCGAGCCCAGTCCACGCACTCCACAGGGGTGCGAAGGGTTGTTCCTCGG
Organism: Bidens hawaiensis; assembly: GCF_021521415.1. NCBI lineage: Eukaryota > Viridiplantae > Streptophyta > Magnoliopsida > Asterales > Asteraceae > Bidens > Bidens hawaiensis. The sequence goes on from NW_027506759.1 coordinate 19,789, forward strand.
CGTATGTTCCATCTTGGAACATACACTTCATTGGAATCCGACACTGCAAAAGAAACAAAGGCAGTTAGGAAAAGATGACAAAATATACAAAGAAAAAAGAACCCTACGTACCTGTAGGGTCAATAACAGGCCGATAGCCGCCAAACCCATCACCTGAACCTAAAGGAAATCCATCCAACAGGTCAGGCAGACGGGAAGGTGGCATAGATCGGCGGGAAGCCCGGCGCGTACCTGATGGTCCGGCCGTCGGTGCCGTTGGCGCAGGTATAGTGGCAGCCGCCGTGGTAGCCATTGTTGGCGCCGACTGCTCAGCAACAGTAACCGCCGGCTCCGTGAAAGATGCTGTAAAAACTGCACTCACGGCCGGCGGAGACACCTTCGCAGCTGGAACAGCCTCAGGAAGGCTGGAACCAGCGGAAGCAAGCGTAGACGCTTGGGTCGACGCCTCGGGAAGGCTGACCGAGCCTACCGTCATTGGCGGGGGAATACTTACTCCAACTCCACCCTGGAATGCGTCAACATCCGCACCTGCACGAGCAAAAGTGTTAGAAAAATTTATTCGAAACAAATCTAGACAAGAATTATGGGGGTACTTACGGGGTCTCTTGAGCTTGAACGCACGGACGAGCGGGGGCGAACCCGATGGAGCCGGCCTCTTAACACCGGTAACCGTCGTCGTCGCTGCCTCCCCGGAGGTAACACCTGCAGCCTCCGGAACGGTGGTCTCTTCACCACCGGGCTTCCCCGCCACCTCTGCATTATCTGACTCCGAGTCAGATAGGACTACCGGGTCGGCCGTAGAGGCCACCTTCTCCTTGCCTTTCCCGACGGCAGCCTTTTTCTTCCGCACCAGCGGAGGACCTTCTGCGGATTCCTCAGAAGAAGAAATGTCATGAACTCCAGCAGCAGGCACAGCATTGAGAGGATCAGGGTAGAAGATAGGCTTACCTGGCCGTCGGTGGCTCAGGATCTCTTGGCCTGGCGGGTAAACCTCCACGAACCGACCCGCAGTCTGCTCTAAGATGGGCAACTCGTTCTCGTCCAGAGCACGAGTACCCATCCGCGCAGGACCATCTTCCTCCCGCGGATTCAGGAGCGATTGAAGATCGTTACCCTCTGAAATCAACAAGAGTTAGAAAAAATCGTAGTCAGCAAAAAGAAACAAGACATACCATAAGGGGTAGAGTTCGAACCATATTCAAGGACGATCGGAACCTTATCCGCATTCGCCGCCTTCCACACCCGGCTCATCCCCAGCATCACCATCGCCGACTCTGGAAAACGGAAAACCGGGGACTGGACCCGGGATATCTTCGCGAACCATTCCGCCTCCTCGTAGTTGATGGCGGGAAGGTTCGGAAGCGGCTGGCCATTCTTGAACTTCATGGCAATGGGGATGGCTCGAGCGGATATGAAGAAGAACTCTCTCCTCCATGAGCGAAGACTCCGCTCGGTGGCACAAATCTTTAAACCCTTGATACGGGTTGTAAGAGTGTACCACCCTTGGATGCACCTCCAAGTATAGAAGGTCATCAGGCGGTCAACGAGGGGCTCAAGGCCCAGTATCCGGCACACCCACTCAAAGTGCCGGACCTTGGCAATAGCCATGGGGTGCACCTCTGTCAAGTGCACACCGTGCCTCTCTAGGACACGGTACACAAACTTTGTCAACGGAAACCTAAGGTTCCCATAGACAAAGAATGCAGCATAAACCCCGATCTTGCCACTTGGGGCATCGTACACAGTATGGTGGGGCTCAGGAAACTCAGGCTCGAGAGACTCGAGCATGAACTTCCTGACGATATACTGGTACAGCTCGGCAGGAAGAGAACACTGGCATTCACCAGCAGTCTTCTGGTCATCAGCATCGTGAGAAGACATGGTGGAAGAAAGAAGAGATTTCGGAATAATGCTTTACTGAAAAAGAAATTCGCCGGAAATTACTTGAGAAGAAGAGATGAAAGTGGAAAGTGTGAATTGCAAATAACCTTCTCCCCCTTTATATAGTAATCGCAATTAATGCGATGCATTTAATACGGAAGAAAGAGAAAGCAAAGGTGCAATGACACTATGACGCGTGGCAAAAACAAACTGGCAACAGCTGTCAAAAGGACGTGTGCCAGAGATTTCGCGGCCACGCGCCCGAAATCCCGTGCCCACGCGCCTGAAAAAGCAACTGGAATGACCACATAATGTCATGTCGCCATAACTTCTGGCACGTCCTGACACAGTCAGAAGAAACCGTCGCACGACGTTTGAGGTATTGGGTTGTTATCCATCCACCAACCCTTCAAATTTCAAAATTTAAAAATTTGAAGACTTAAGGTTCAAAAAATAAGCGGGAAAATACCCCTTACCTTGGCAAACAAGTAACCATAAGCCGGGTGTGGGTACAGTGTAAAGGCAAAACCCTTCACATACCTAACACCCGCAGGGAATTGAAGCCAAAATATTTGGCAACCAAGTAACCATAAGACGGGTGCGGGTACAGTGTAAAGGCAAAACCCTTCACATACCTAGCACCCGCAGGGAATGGACGCCAGGAATACCTTGGAAGTAAAGTAACCGTAAGACGGGTGCGGGTACAGTGTAAAGGCAAAACCCTTCACATACCTAGCACCCGCTGAGAATTGAAACCAAGAAGGATCTTCTGGGCAATGCTTGCGGAAGCGGAAATAACATCCCCGCATAGCGGGAACATCGAGTACTACGTTGTTTGAGGCTCCAAGATGGAATTGGTGGTTTAAACATAATTGATCACTATGTTCAAAACCTACCAGAACCACAGGGAGAATCCGCACAACTAAGACTCAGTGCTCCTGACTTGCGAGGAGGTTACAGACCTACCCGCATCATACCCAAAGACCAAGCAGGAAACTCGGGAATTTCTGCAAGTGACAAGGACTTCCGCGGGAAGAACCCCCATGGAAAACCTTACAAAAACCCCTTTTCAAAACCCTTTGCTTAAGTCCAAAAGTTCACCTCACTTTATTAGACATTCATGAGAAGAACATTGGACTGGGGGGACTTGAAGAGGTAGGTCCCAGCAGGGCTCAGTTGGTCCCGCATGACTCACCTTGAACAGGGATGTCTGCGCAAAGACCATCTACTCCCGCAGGACCCACCATGCTCAGAGAAGCCTACGCGCAGTATGCAAGCTGCATACGCAGGGAAAAGCCTCCCAATGGTAAAGTAACCCGCCTGTTCCCGCAGTTGCGGATACAAGCCATCAGGGAAGGCTACCCGCACAGCATAGCTACACGCATAAGGCTTAACACTTACAAATATTCAGTGTCACCTGAAAGAATGAGCAAAGGCGGGAGGGGGAAAACTCCCGCCAAAATGGGCCAGTCCGTATGATGGAGGATCTTTTGCGTGATACCTGGCGAGGTAAAGACAAAAGATCTGACCAAGAATGCGACAGCTCACTGACAGCAGCGTGGCAGACAGCACGCCACTGCACTGTGACCAATAGCCACCGCCTGCTCACCAACTCCTGCCAGAGCACGTGCCTAGCCTGCAGTTGATAGAAGACGAAGAGTGCACGGCACGCCTGCTCTATGTCAGACGCTACCTGTCCACCACTCACAGGCAAGGCACGTGCATAGGTTACAGTTGGTAGCGTGTTGGGCCGGCTAAACCCCTTGGATACCCACCTTCGGCTATAAAAGACAGCAAATGGTATTATCATTTCATCATCTACTATCTCGTATAACTTACTTGATAACTGCTCTAATAGTATTCATATACTTTTATATTCAAAGAGCAATATAGACTGATTCTCACGCCGGAGGGTGGTCACAAGGAGGAACCCCCCCCCTTCTCAGTGACGAGCTTACGGTGTCTGTTTTGCAGGTTCCCTGAAGTACAACTTACTCTGCTGGACCTAACCTTCGTGGGAAACATTACTTAGCCCCCAGATTACCTATAATCTGCCCGGGGTCACTTAGTGTTTCTTCAAATAAGAATATATAACATCATAAAAACTTGGCCTAGAGGTAACATCCAAGGTGTATACATCCTAACTGGGACAAGAAAATAGTTTGAACCAAAAGCCTTATTCTTCAACAGGAGCTGGTCTAGTACTTCGGGGCAGTAACTCAAAGTGGTACCGGGTCAGTCCCGAACTATCTGCTTCCACTAAATACGCGGTAACGCTCACTCATGTGCTGAACACAGGGTCAGTCACGGACCTCTTATTTTTTCTGAGATGACTCATAGACCTTATATATTGGAATTCTATATCTATATCATCAATATTCTTTAATGGTATTTCATAACTAATTGATTGAGCAGCAGCCCGTAGACCACCTAAAAAAGAATATTTATTATTTGAGCCATATCCTGACAT